>NC_086317.1:91197669-91499892 GCF_036172605.1 Pelobates fuscus | reverse complement strand
TCTCGGCTATGTCTGTTTGTAGATAGTGAAGGGAAACTTAATGATTGTAACAATTGCGACTTCAGAACCTTAACCTCTCTTTCTACATAAGTATGCACAGAGTAACTGGCTTTGTTATTCACTACAGATGATGATGGACACTTCGCTAAATCCTGAAAGGTATCCCTAATTGAAGACTACTTTACATGTCCCTCTGTCACTTTAAAACTCGGCTCCTCCAATAATACAAGTCTTGCTGTGTTGTGATTCTCAACACTTCCCCATATATTAAACCACACAGACAAGCAATCAATGGACCTGCATCTCTCTATACACAAAACATTTGAATCCTCATTTATCAGTGTGATGGCTAATGTCCCTTGTGGCCAGAATCCCTTAGCAACTGTTTACATGATGTAGGATATCCTGGCTACATGTTTGAAAGTGTAGTAAAAGCATTCCTAACAACATCTGGATGAAAAATCTCGCATACTTCACTCTACGTCCTCCGGCAGCAGACCTACACATCACCTTTGGAGTCGCATACCTAGATCGGATCATTTACTTAGAGCCTTTGTCATTTTCTAATTACCTTTTGCTAACATGTCTAGAACATCCAAATGTATTAAGTGGGATAATACCAATATTGCAAAGAAGGGCCAGACTTAAAAAACAAAACAAAAAAAAAAAACACACTATTCCAGGCAAAAACTATACTATAACTAGATGACATATAAACCAGCAATTGCCAAATTCTATGCGTATTTGCCCAGCGTATATTCTAATCTCAGCCATACCTCTGCCCATGGCCATTGCGACACAGTGTGTCATTTATTTATTTTTGCTCGATGGTCAGTCAGGGTCTTTTCTGAAGGTAGGGTCAGAAGCCTTCTACAGGATTGGACTACACTGAACCTACTGTTTTTAAAAACATACCTTCAATTAGTACCCCAACATTAACCCATAATGACTAGTACATCTGCATAACAAGTAACTGTCTACATAGCGAGGTGATTTTCCCATGATATCCTATCAGTTCATTACTCTACTTTCTCCTCCAGCACAAATAGTTAAATCAATACTGCAAGAATTCACTGCCAAATGAGTGGAATCCAGACACTCAGAAATGACTTATTAGGAGAGAAGCCTCTTAGACTGCTTGTAATTGATTTATTACATCTGGTTTTCAAATTTGTTTCCACTTCCCTGAATGTCTTTCACCAAATTTAAACTGAATTTATTTTTAGAGCCATTATTTTGGACTTACTGTAAAAAGGTATTAACAGTACAGATGTCAGAATAGAGGCTTATATGCTGCAATTTTACTAAGAGTGTTTGTGTTGGGGAGGATGGGGGGGGGGAGGGGATTAAAGCGGTTAATCATTACTGAGTCCTATGGTAACACTATTTATAGAACCATATACATGCTGTTTTTTTTTTTGTTTGTTTCTGGCAAGGAGTTCCTTTGTAAGTTACATGTGTTACACTGTCCCCGAGACACAGCAAAGTGTTATAGGAAAAATGATTAGGTTTGCTTATACTATTAGCGACAAATGACATCAGCAACATCCAACACCATTAGCTTTATCTACCATTATCTACAATCGGCAAAACCAGCTACCTCCTTAGGAAAATATGCATTCACGTCAATTCATTCCTGCCATGTTTACATCAGACAAATCTTCATTAATGGAACCATCCATGCATCATAAACATGCTTGCTGTTGTGGTTGTGCTGCCAGGAGTATCCTGGTGCTCTTTCAGAACTATCTGTCAAACCTTTTTAGAATGGTTTGATAACTTACCTTGTCCCCCTGGCACCTACACCTGAGCTGCACCCAATTTCTTCCTGCAGGAAAAGCTTGATGCCTTCACTGAGCTAAGAATGGTCGGTATAGGCCCACACTCCTGACGCTCACAGCCAACAAGCACGGTTATGGTTATGGTTATGGTGCCAGGAGGCCACAGACGAACAGTGGAAACAAGTTGTAAAATTATTATAAAATGGTTTCAAATATTGGTCTGCGAGGGATCCAGTGTCCTCCTGGCACCATAACCACTACAGCTCACAGAGTGTCCCTTTAATCATCATACATCTTTGACAATATCCATGCAGTATCCAAACTCTTATCAATTAAAAGTCACAATCAGAATCAGACAAATGTGTGATGTTTCGGTAAGATGACCAACTTCCAACTGTGTTACTCATAGTGACGCATTTATATATCGCTAGCACACATCATAAAACATTATGGCAAGTTGACTACGGTTATAAATGCAAAAAAATACAAAGAATATTTTATGTAAATTTCTTTTTCAAACACTGGCATCAGTCCAGATATGGTTCTTAATGCAGATATAGGGTGAACCATATCACCAAAACATAATATTTAAAAAAAGATTATTATCACTCATACTCAAGTCTACTCAATGTAAAAAAAAATGGTCCAATAAGAATGAGATTCTAACGCAGAAACAGCAAAATATCCTCTGTGAGAAGGCTACTGGCATGATAGCACTAGTATGCCCTCTTGTGGCTATATCAGGTTGTGGTATAAGTAGATTGTAAAGCAACTTGCAAAAAGCAGAAGTGTATCCAATTTTCATGGAACACGGGGCGGAATGGTATTTTGGCAACCCCCCCACCCACCCCCAGCGAACAATATAATTATTATTTTCCTATCACCCCATAATTTTTTGTGATATCCAAAGGAAGGCAGAAATATATTTGGAAGCATAACAATGGATATTGTATTGTTGGATTTTTCTTTATAGATAATTAATACACTAAGTGCCCACTTTATTAACTGATCGTTAAAGGGAGTATTTATCAATATATAAAGCATGTAACTACATGACCTGGTGGCTTTTTTCCCCCCAATCTCCAATTATCCAGTATTGATGGCTAAACGCCTCATTATCATGCTCTACGGCTGAATTCCGGTTTACTGCTGGTGCAGCTCATCCACTTAGAGGTGTATGCTAGATGCGGCACACCTCATTTAAGCACTTGTGGCCTTGAATGTGCACTTGAATGTGCCTGGTTCTAGGCAGGGCTGGTGCAAGGATTTTTGCCGCCATAGGCAAACAAAAATTTGCCACCCCCTCACCCCCATCACCATGCCCCACCCAAGTGAGCCAACACCAGTGCTGCACACAGTGTTTTTTTCTATGAAAAGGCAGTGTGTTTACATTGCTATAGACACCAGAACCACTACATCAAGCTGTAGATGGTTCTGGTGACTATAGTGGCCCTTTAATGTGAGGTAAATTAGGGATTAGTGCCACTAATAATATACTGGATTGCCTACTTACCACCAGATGAGGACAAGAGGATGATGATGGGCTCAGGCTGCAGTCTGGCTCCACTGGTCTGGTGTTAAAACAGGCTCTCTGGAGGCAGTGCTCACAAAAACAACAAACAGGAAGCAGTTTCATTTTTTGGGGCCCCTTACACAGATCACGGTCTGGGCCACCAAGACCTGACTGTAAGTATGCCTACAAGGCCTGCCCATAAGCCTAATGCCTACATGGCCCACCCATGTGTTCGCTCACAGGGAGTGGAGTGTATGTGTGTAAGGGGTGCATTGTGTGTTTCTGGGTATGTGTTTGTGTGTAAGGGGTGCATTGTGGGTGCGTGTGTAAGGGGTGAGTGTGTGTGTGTTCTTTCCTACTTGAGGCTGACCCCTCCGAGATAGGGATCGGGGCTGTTCTTTCTCAGAGAAAGAGAGAGTCAGGATGCCCCTTTGCATCCATGTGGATACTTCTCCAGAAAATTGTCTCCTGCCGAGCGTAACTATGACATTGGTAATAGAGAACTGTTAGCCATCATACTAGCGCTTAAGGAATGCAACATCTTTTGGAGGGTTCCAAGGATCCCATTCTGATTATTACTGATCACAAGAACCTGGCATATATTGGGGATGCCAAACGTCTCGCTTTAACTTCATTATCACCTACAGACCCGGTTCTAAGAACGTTAAAGCTGACGCCTTGTCTAGGCAATTTGACGTTGAATAGGATCTAGAACAAGAGACATCCCCTAATATTTCTCCTGAGTGTATTATTGCATCCACTGTTCTTTCTTTATCGTCCCCTTTGCTCCGTGCTATCATGGTGGCTCAGCCCCAGGCACCTTGCAACAAACCTCGAGATCAATTGTTTATTCCATTGCCTGACAGGAAAGATGTGCTGAAGTTATTCCATGACAATGTGACCGCTGGGCTTACGGGTATTATTAAAACTGTATCTGCCATTTCCAGGTCATTTTGGTGGAAGTCACCCAGGAGGGATATTAAAGATTATGTAGAAGCCTGCTCTGTCTGTGCAGTTTCGAAGGTTCCTCATAAACTTCCGCGTGGATTGTTACAGCCACTTCCTATACCCAGTATCCCATGGTCTCATTTATTGATGGATTTAATTGTTGAACTGCAAAGTTCCAATGGGCATACAACCATCCTCTTGGTAGTTGACCGTTTTTCCAAAATGGCACACTTTACTCCACTTAAAAAATTGCGATTGTCTCAAGATCTGGTGCACATATTTATACACAATATTGTCAGGCTACATGATGTTCCTCAAAATATTGTGTCTGACAGGGGTTCCCAATTTGTGTCACAGTTTTGGAGGGCATTCAATAAACAGTTGGGCATAGAAATTGTAATTTTCCTTTGCTTACCATCCCCAAACTAATGGTACGACTGAAAGAGCTAACACAGTCTAACTGGGCTGAATTATTGCCCTGGGCCGAATTTGCAAGGAATAACGCTGCCCATGATTCATCTGGGCACAATCAGTTTTTGTCAATACGGGTCGTCATCCTGCTGTTCTCCCTGCTGTGTTTTCTGATACAGCTATCCCTACTCTGGATGATCACCTCACCTCTATTCGAGATACCTGGACTAAGGTTCGCTCCGCTCTTGAAACTGCGGCTGCTTGCTTTAAGTTTCATGCGGATAAACGGCGGAGTGCCAATCCAGTTTACCAGGTGGGTGATCGGGTTTGGTAATCCTCACGCACCATCAGGTTGAAGGTTCCCAGCATGAAGTTTGCTCTGAGGTTCCTTGGTCCTTTTCGTGTGGTTAGGAGAATAAACCCGGTTTCTTATTCTCTGACCCTTCCAACGTCCTTATGTATACCTAATACTTTTCATGTGTCCTTGCTCAAACCACTTGTTTCCAATCGGTACACAAGTCCAGTTGTTCCCCCTCCTCCTTTGGTTGTTTCTGTACAGGAGGAGTATGAAGTCTCCTCCATCACTGATTACAGGTTTTCTCATGGTTCCTTACAGTATTTGTTTGAATGGAGAGGGTATGGGCCTGCTGACCGTTCTTGGGTTTCGGCTTCTGATATCCATGCTGGCCGTAAAATTCGTTCTTTTCATGCCAAGGTTCCTCTCAAACCTGGTCCTGCCCGCCCGGTGGGGGGTCTTTAGGTGGAGGGTAATGTCTTTGGCTTCGTTTAGACTTCCTTGAATTCTGGTATCCTTGACTTTTGGCTTTCCTTCATCGATGTGTCATTCTGTGTTCCTGACCTCGGCAAGTATTTAAGGTCCGGTTATACGTTATCCTTAGTCCTAGGTGTGCTTCCCTTCTGCCGGGTCACTCGAAACTTGTGCCCCCCGGGCCAGTGCCCAAGTCGCCTATAGGATGCGCCAGCCCTGGTTTTAGGGGTGCACTATCCACAAACAGCTGCGTTGTCTCTGGATGGTTTTTGACTGTAAAACCCTTGGTACTGGCCCAGGTTATACATGATAACAAAATCTCATAAGAAATCTCAATATATCATTCCTGGGAAATTAATTTATGAATAAATTAATATTTTAGGGGAAGGATAACTATTTCTGAGAGGATGGGACTAAGAATAACAATACAGTAATAGTCCCTTAGGTCATATATCTTCCTATTCTAATTTCTTGTGAAGTAACTAAACTTCCTGATCATGTCTGCATGATTTATAGTTATTTAAAATGAAGCAAAGCAATAAATATGTGATGGAAGTGCAGTTTGTGAGCTTTAATTCAAGGGTTTTACCAAATTCTGCTGCAATTAAAGGAATGTTCAGTTGGGTGGAGGCCAGGATGGATGGTTTTGTAGTATTTCAAGTATTGAGCAGGCTTTTTCATGTTTTTTATGTTTTCTGGACAAGTTCAATCTGGCATTCCTATTCTTGAGGCTAACCATCAGTTTGTGCCTTGTGGTAAACCCTCTGCATTTACTTTCATTACGTTTTCACTGTATTGTAAACTTCAGCAATTATATGCCTAACTTATGGAGAGTGTTCTGGATTTTTCTTCACCATGGAAATGATTCTTCGATTGTCTACCACAGTTTTCATCTGTGGTCATCCAGGCCTTTGGAGTTGCTGAGCTCCCAAGTGTGTTTCTTCTTTTCAAGAATGCAGCCATTTGTTATTTTACAACTTGTAATGATCCCTACTATTTCTCTGATGGGTTTGTTTTAAGATTTTCAATCTAATCATTGTCTGCTTAACATGCACTGATAGCTCTTTGGACCTCATATTGAGAGTTCAAAAAACCAGTTCCAAATCCAAATTCCACATTTAGAATTAATTTCAGACTTTTTAAGTAAGTGCTTAATTGCAAATGAAATAATGAGAGAATGGCCCACACCTCACCATGAAAAAAACAGTCAATTGCCAAACTACTTTTAGTCCCTTGATAAGTAGGAACTACATATAAAAGTGGTGAACCATTCAACTAATTCGGAGGTATAAAAACACCCGCAAATAAAGATCTCAGTTTGCACTTCAGTCACAATATGATTCCTTTTAAATTGTGGTGTACAGAGCCATACTGTTGAAAATGATGTAACTGTTGAAATACTTATAGACTTAACAGTACATATAGAGTTGTGCCAGATTATTTACTTTTTATCTATCAGCATATGTAAGCAGATATATCTAATAAAGTGGCCACTGGTGAAACAATGATCACATACTGCTTTATATAGCTAACCTGTAATCATGTACATGCATAAACCTATTTTTCTAAAACAAATTACATTTCTTTAGATTTCCAAAGATAAAGATAATCTTTTAGCTGACAAATTTTGAGGAAATAGTTATATATTGTAGATTTTACAGCATGTAGAAAGAGTTCTTCCTGCGGTTATCCATGATGGTAACCTCGCAGCCCTTGGCCCATAAGAAACGCAAAACTATTCATTGTGCTACACATGCAGCCTATGATGCAGAGAGAATAAAACAAAAACATTCCAAATGTCCTGTTTGTTTCCTTGACAATACTAGACAAGGGTTACTTCCATTCATCACCGATACATGTCATCTTGCATGCATCCAGCAATGTTTCCTGTATTTGATAAAACAGTGTATACATACACAACACCATAGTAAGGAATATCCAACAAAATATTGAAATAAGCAAATTTTATATTGTTAGAACGGTGATGTAGGACAAAACTTTATGCACTTAATTTACTTTTGCAATGCAACCTGGTAGATTTTTTTTTATTTTTTTCCAACAACCATCATGGCGGTCTCTGAGTAATAGTTCAAATAGTTCCCATCCACCCAACTACTAGATACTACTGTCCCGCTATGCAGAGGGTCACAAATGGATGAAACTAGTCCTTGGTTGGTCATTGGTCCATTTAGATCATAGCCTACGCTTTTGGCATAAAAGGTTGTGCTTTAAAAAAGGGTATCACTGCTAAAGGGTACAATATGGCCAATGATCCAATTCTGGAGAGCATGTACTTCTCAATTCCTATTTGCCTTCATGTATCTCATTAAAATTTGTGATTACTGGTAGTATACCATATTTTTCAGATTCTGTTTAGCTATTTGGATTAGATCTACCAGTTAACTCTGGTTCTGACGCACTGCACTAAGTTGTTATTGTTGTGCTGACTGTTTTTAATAAATAGAAATACAAAAAAAAAGTGTGATCTAAATGTGACAAGTGATGACTGAGTTTATTTTCAAATTTAGCAGGGAGAATTGTGGGAACACAGTTTTTCAGTGTGTCTCAAGTAGACATTTTCTAAGGTTTATCTTAAGACGTGTGTGATACAAAGCAAAATTTGGGTTGGAAATCTGAAAACGATCTAACTGTATGTGTTTATTTCAACATTAAGAATTGCATTCTAGAACAATTGTGGGGCCTTCAAGAATTGTGTATAAAATATGACTAGGAATATGCAGGTGATGTACGACAGTAAATTTCAGAAGTCTTTTCATCTGATGCAAGTTCTTGATGAAATATGTCAGACCTCTTATTGCCAGACAATGTTATTGGATCTGGACACTGAGAAGACTTTCAGTTGGATTGATTGAAACTTTCTCTGGGAAGTACCAGACTGGGTTGGCCTTCCCCGCCAATTTGTCTTAGCAATGCAATCACTCTACAACAACTCAATAGCAAAGGTTTTGACCATGGGGGCCATGTCCTCTAAGTTTGTAATCAGAAATTAGACTAGACAGTGTTGCCCCTTGTGTCCACAATTGTTTGCTTTATACATCAGGTCTTGGGTTGTGTGATCAGAGAGAACCAAAATAGATCAAGAATTGGCTATAGAGAAGTAAAATACAAGTTAAGTAAACAATGTACTTTTAGCAGTCACCAATTCCAGAATTACCTTGCCATGTTTATATATGATGATCACCAGGGCCGGTGCTAGGATTTTTAGTTACACAGGCGAAGATGCATTTTGGCGCCCCAACCCTCATTAAAAAAAAAAATGCATCTTCACCTGTGTGTCTTTCCTCCCAAGCCACAGGCACACAGGCATCATTTTTCAGTCACACAGTCAAAGTCATACAGGTACACTGTCATACAAAGACAGAAATAATCATACAGAGACATACAGACACATACAGTCAGAGACATACAAGCAGAGATATACATGCATACAGAGACATGCAGGCATTTAAAGACATACATGCATACAGAGGCATACCGTCATACAGACACATACATACAGACAGGCATACAGAAACATACATAGAAAGACATTCAGGCACATACATACAGACATACAGGCATAAAGAAACATACATACAGAGACATACAGGCATGCAGACACATACATACATACAGAGGCATACCGTCATACAGACACATACAGAGGCATACCGTCATACAGACACATACATACATACAGAAACATGCATACAAAGACATACAGGCATACAGAGACACACACATACGTACATACAGAGACATAAAGGCATACAGTTACATACATGCATACAGAGACATATATACAGACATTCAGAGACAAACATACATCCAGTTACATACATGCATACAGAGACATACAGAAACATACGTACAAGACATACAGACACATACATACATACAGAGGCATACCATCATACTGTCAGGGTACCTGTGGTCTCTACCTCCGAAAGAGGTAGAGACTTAGCTGTTCCTCCATGCAGACGGTCTGATGGCTCCCTTCCCCGCGGTCTATCCGGTCATGCTAGGCCGGCCGCGAGGGAGTGACTGCCTTTTACAGCATCTAGGCAGGAAGTAGTCATCAGGACACTCCTGTCAGTCAATTGCTGCAGGACCAATCAGGACGCCTCGGAGGCGTGGTTACTGCTCTGAACAGGGTATTTAACAGAGCTTCTTTCATTAGCTCATTGCCCTGTCGTGGTTCTAGCTTGTTCTAGTCACTCAGTGCTTGTGTATTCTATTATCCCTTTTGGTTTTGACCCGGCTTGTTTACCTTACTCTGCTTATCTCTGTTACCCTTGATTCGGCTTGTCTCTCGCTTACCTGTCTTCTGTTACCCTTGACCTCGGCTTGTCTTTGACCATTCTATACTGTACTACTTACGTTAGTCCGGCCATTCTAAGGTCCGGTATACGTATCTGGCTACTGTTTGTACTCTGCGTGTTGGATCCCTGTCCCGATCCTGACATTACGACAGGGCCAATGGATCCTGCAAGTACAAACAGTCAGCTGGCTGCTCCTGATCCTAGGTTTGAAGCCATGGATCACAGAATGGATCAGATGGCGCTTGCGCTACAGGCTCTATTAGCTGGTGCCAATAACCCACCAGAGGAGATACGTAATACCCCTGTTTCTCCTGTCGGTTCAGGTCTAGAGGTAGCCACAGTGAGTGCTTCTTCTCACATTACCCCCCCAGTACGCTATGGTGGGGCTCCTGAGAAGTGTCGTGGTTTTTTAAACCAAATTAGTATCCACTTTGAATTGCAACCTCGCTCTTATCCTACAGATAGGGCAAAAGTAGGATTTATTATCACCCTACTCATTGAGAAAGCTCTGAGATGGGCCAACTCACTATGGGAGAACGATAATCCATTAGTTTATAACTATAACGCATTTGTAGCTGCTTTTAGAAGAACATTTGACCCTCCAGGTAGAAAGGTTAATGCAGCCAGATTACTGTTGCGCCTGAGACAGGAGAACCAAACACTGGTGGATTATGCACTAGAGTTCAGGTCTCTGGCGGCAGAAATCAAGTGGAATGAGCAGGCGTATATGGATGTATTTTTGAATGGCCTATCTGATGTAATCCTTGATGAGGTTGCTACCAGAGAACTCCCTGAGAATTTAGAGGATTTAATTTCGTTCATCTCTCGTATAGATGAACGTCTAAGAGAGAGACAGAACACTCGAGAGAGGAACCAGAGACCTTCTTTTAGGTTAGCTCCCGCTGTTCCAAGTCCTGACTCCACGATATCTTTGCTTACTGAACCTATGCAGAAAGGGTATACCCGCCTCTCTGAGGAGGAAAGACAGCACAGGAGAAGAGAGGGTTTGTGTATGTATTGTGGAGCCAAGGGTCATTTACTCTCGAACTGTTCTAACCGCCCGGGAAACGCTCGCACCTAAGTCTCTCTAGAGGACAGGCCTTGGGTGTTTCTATTTTGTCCTCTACTCCTGATTATAAAGATCACAGGCTTCTGCTACCAGTTTCCTTAACTTGGGGGAAGGAAGTAGTAAGGGCTATGGCATTGATAGATTCCGGTGCTGCTGAGAATTTTATCGACCAAGCCTTTGCTAGTAAGAACAATTTCCCATCCCAGCTAAGGGAGACACCTTTGGCCGTTGAGGCCATAGATGGTAGACCACTACTAGACCCTGTTATCTTTCGTGAGACCATACCCATTAAGTTAAATGTTGGTATCCTACACGTGGAGAATTTATCTCTTCTGCTCATTTCGTCTCCTTCCGTTCCCATAGTTCTGGGGTACCCATGGTTGAAAAAACATAACCCTATTATCGATTGGGAGTTAGGAGAGATACTCTCGTGGGGCCAGGGCTGCCAGGATCGGTGTTTGTGCAAGGTTTCTCCATTAGCTAATATTAACATACCGGAGAATCCTACTCAGTCCACAGAAAGACAAATACCAGACCTTTACCTAGACTTAAGGGCAGTGTTTGACAAGAAGAATGCCGATTCTTTGCCTCCACACAGGTCATTTGACTGTAAGATTAAGCTTCTACCCGGCACTATGCCTCCGAGGGGCCATGTATATCCTTTGTCTGTTCAGGAAAACTCGGTTCTAGAGGAGTATATTCGGGAGAATTTAGAAAAGGGATTCATCAGGAGGTCTTCTTCTCCGGCCGGGGCTGGGTTCTTTTTCATTAAGAAGAGGGATGGCACGCTGAGACCTTGTATCGATTACCGAGGCTTGAATAAAATAACTGTCAGAAATGCCTATCCTATCCCACTGATTACCGAGTTATTTGATCGTCTTAAGGGCTCCAAAATCTTCACCAAGTTAGATCTCAGAGGGGCTTACAATTTGGTGAGAATCCAGCAAGGTCACGAGTGGATGATGGCATTCAATACCCGGTATGGCCATTACGAATACACTGTGATGCCATTTGGACTATGCAATGCTCCTGCAGTATTTCAAGATTTGATTAATGAGGTACTTAGGGAGTTTCAGCATGATTGTGTTATCGTTTACCTGGACGACATACTAATACACTCTAAGGAGATTGAGACTCACCATAGACAGGTCAGAAAGGTATTACACAAGCTGCTGCAACATGGTCTATATTGCAAATTGGAGAAGTGCAGTTTTGATCAGTCTCAGGTAGACTTTCTTGGATACGTGATTTCTGGGGAAGGTTTTAAAATGGATCCTGTAAAACTTCAATCTATTTTAGACTGGCCCTTGCCCAAAGGACTCAAGGCTATCCAAAGGTTTATTGGTTTTTCCAACTACTATAGGCGCTTCATTAAAGGATACTCCTCTATCATTGCGCCTATTACCAATATGACCAAACAAGGGGCTGATACTAAGTTCTGGTCTAAGGAGGCTCTGGGTGCTTTCAAGACTCTCAAGGAACTTTTTGCCTCGGCTCCCATTCTAGTCCATCCTGATACGACTCTGCCTTTCTTGCTCGAGGTCGATGCCTCTGAGACAGCAGTTGGGGCTGTTCTGTCTCAAAGGTTAGGGGTGGATAAACCGTTACACCCTTGTGGTTTCTTCTCTAAGAAATTTTCTGGGCCTGAGAGCAGATATGACATCGGGGAAAGGGAACTGTTAGCAGTCATTAAAGCCTTAAAGGAGTGGAGACATTTGTTGGAGGGGACCCTACACCACCCTATTACGATTTTGACGGACCACAAAAACTTGTCCTATATTGGGGAGGCTAAGCGCTTATCCTCTAGACAAGCTCGTTGGTCCTTATTCCTGACTCACTTCAATTATGTACTGACTTACAGACCTGGTTCTAAAAACTCTAAAGCCGATGCATTATCTCGCCAATATGAACCTTCTACTGTACCTGAACCAGTTCTTTCTTCTATAGTTCCGAAATGCAATATCATTGCTAATACGAATCTCAGGATTCATTCTCCATTATTGGCCGAGATCATTAAGTTGCAACATCTAGCACCTAAACAGACTCCTGCGGGCCGTCATTTCGTTCCTCCTGCTCTTCAACTGGAACTTTTACAGTGTTTACATAATAGCAAGATGGCGGGACATCCTGGTATTCGCAAGACTTACGCGTTGATCTCTAAGGACTTCTGGTGGCCTGCTTTACGGAGGGATATTGAGGAGTTCATCGCTGCATGTGAAGTTTGTACTAAAACCAAACAACCCCATACGCTTCCATGTGGATTCCTGCAACCCTTGGAGGTTCCAGAAAGACCATGGTCCTGTTTGGCCATGGACTTTATTGTCGATCTACCTATCTCTAAAAGACAGACTGTTATCCTCACCGTGGTTGACAGGTTTACTAAGATGGCACACTTCATTCCCCTGCCTAAACTCCCGTCTTCTCCCGAATTGGCAGAGATATTCGCTAAGGAGATTTTTCGCCTACATGGGATACCCTCTCAAATTGTATCGGACAGAGGCTCCCAATTTGTTTCCCGCTTTTGGAGGTCCTTCTGCTCTCAACTTGGTATTAAATTAAACTTTTCTTCTGCCTATCATCCTCAGTCTAACGGAGCTGCTGAACGTACCAACCAGAAAATTGAACAATATTTACGATGCTTTGTTTCTGAACACCAGGATGATTGGGTCGGTTTGATTCCTTGGGCGGAGTTTGCACACAACAATCTCGTTTGCGATTCTACTCATTCAAGCCCCTTCTTCATGAATTATGGTTTTCATCCGTCTATTCTTCCTTCGGATTCTCCTTCCCAGGGGGTACCGTCGGTTGATGTTCATGTTGCCAATTTGAGGAAGTTGTGGGATCAAACTCGACAAATCCTTGTGCACAACTCTATGTTGGTCAAGAAACACGCTGATAAACGTAGAAGGGCGGCTCCGGTCTTTGTTCCTGGTGATAGGGTATGGCTGAGCACGAGGAACATCCGTTTAAAAGTGCCCTCCATGAAGTTCGCTCCTCGTTATATTGGACCCTACAGGGTGCTGACCCGTATCAATCCAGTTGCGTATCGTTTAGCTCTTCCTAATACCTTACGCATCCCGAACTCGTTTCACGTTTCATTGCTGAAACCACTCATATGTAACAGATTTTCCTCCACAATAGCCCCTCCTCGCTCCGTTCAGGTGGAGGGTCAGGAGGAGTATGAGGTTAACTCTATTATTGATTCTCGAATCTCCCGGGGGAGAGTACAATATCTGGTTGATTGGAAGGGATATGGTCCTGAGGAGAGGAGTTGGGTACCTCAGGAGGATGTTCATGCTCCCCGTCTCCGCAGGGCGTATCACTCTCGCTTCCCATCTCGTCCCGGTTCATTCCGCCCGGTGGGCGTATCTGAGAGGGGGGGTACTGTCAGGGTACCTGTGGTCTCTACCTCCGAAAGAGGTAGAGACTTAGCTGTTCCTCCATGCAGACGGTCTGATGGCTCCCTTCCCCGCGGTCTATCCGGTCATGCTAGGCCGGCCGCGAGGGAGTGACTGCCTTTTACAGCATCTAGGCAGGAAGTAGTCATCAGGACACTCCCCCGGAACGACCTGTCAGTCAATTGCTGCAGGACCAATCAGGACGCCTCGGAGGCGTGGTTACTGCTCTGAACAGGGTATTTAACAGAGCTTCTTTCATTAGCTCATTGCCCTGTCGTGGTTCTAGCTTGTTCTAGTCACTCAGTGCTTGTGTATTCTATTATCCCTTTTGGTTTTGACCCGGCTTGTTTACCTTACTCTGCTTATCTCTGTTACCCTTGATTCGGCTTGTCTCTCGCTTACCTGTCTTCTGTTACCCTCGACCTCGGCTTGTCTTTGACCATTCTATACTGTACTACTTACGTTAGTCCGGCCATTCTAAGGTCCGGTATACGTATCTGGCTACTGTTTGTACTCTGCGTGTTGGATCCCTGTCCCGATCCTGACACATACAGATACATACATACAGACAGGCTTACAGAAAAATACATACTCACACACACACACAAACTCACAGACACATACTCGAACACACACATACTCACATGCACACACACACTGACAGACACACACACACACTGACAGACACACACACACTGACTGACAGACACACACACACTGACAGACACACACACACTCACTCACACAAACATACACACACAGTAATTAATTATCTAAATTAAATTTAAATTTCCCACCCAGCCTCCCTACCTGGAGTGCTGGCGTGGGTCTTTCATTGGTGGTCCAGTGGGGCTGCTGGGAGGCGTGCGGCTGAAGTTGATTAGGAGGCGGCGAGGGAGCTCTCTGATCTCTCTGACCGGCTCCCTCGCAGGCTGTTTACTGATGCCGCGGGAGCCGGAATATGACGTCATATTCCGGCTCCCGCGGCATCAGCAAAAGGCGCGCGAGGGAGCCGGTCAGAGAGATCAGAGAGCTCCCTCGCCGCCTCCTAATCAACTTGTGCCGCACGCCGCTCCGCTCCGGGGATCCAGGAGGTGACCAGGCAGGAGGGAGCACTTCCCTCCTGCCGGTCACTGGAATTTTGCGCCCCCAGCGCCGGTGCGCCCTAAGGCGGCCGCCTGTGCCGCCTTATGGACGCGCCGGCCCTGATGATCACTGAATTATCAAGGCTTTCTATCTATAAATTAAACCTAACAAAGTGTGAAGGAAGGTCTAAATCTCTCTTTTGGAGTAGAAGAGATTTGGCCTCTACTGTCCTTGGATGCAGAGGAAGAGTTTGACAGGATTAAGTGGCCATATCTTTGTAATGTTGGGTCTTTACAGGGGCATGTATAATGGCTGTCATAGCCGATTATACAAATATTTACCCCAGACACTAATTTTAGAGGCGAAACTCAAGAGATCTACTATTGGGAATGGCACCAGACTGGAACCTCTGGAGTTATGGTAGCCGGGAATGCCTTCATAGTCTCTGCCTATACAGACAACCTATTGCTCACAATAACCAACCCACTCTTTTCCATGCATCACCTGAACACAGCTCTCAAAGCTCTAGAATTACTCATCCCTAATCTGAACCATGATCAGAGACCTAGATACCTGGGTGGATAGGTTGTGTCCATGTCATAAAAATTAATATCCTTCCTAGATTGATAGTTTAATTTTAGTCACTGCCAATTCCAGTCACCCAAAACATTTTTAGCCCACCTACAGGTTGCCATGGCCAAACTGATTTGGCAAAATAAATGTTATAGGGTGGCTCATGGGGGTTTCTATCGGCCAAGAAAGGCTTGTGGGCTGGGGTTGTCTCACCATTATCTCTACTACCAATCAGCCCATATGGCCCAAACTTTTATGTGGCATTCCTAACTATCTCAAAGAAGGTGGGTGGACCTGGAGTTGGACCTGCCTCAATTCAAAACTGCCCAGCAATCCTAAACTCCCTTTGAATTTGGGATGCCACTGTGGTGGAATTTAGGGGACTAGACTGTGCAGGTTTGCAAAGGTTTGGCCACCACTACGAGAACAACACACTCATCTCTTTTCCCTGAGCTACAACAAAGGGCTAGATGGTCTCCAAAAGATTACTTTAGATATATACAACTAAGAGGTTTTGCAATGGAAGTGAAAGGAAAAGACTGCCCAGACTCCCCTAACAACATTCAAAAGTCTATGCACACATGATGCATCATAAAATGGTTGGTATCCCAGATTTACCTTCACATCTGCACCCACTAAAATAAATGGGGAAACCTTAGCTATTGAAACAAGACCTGGACTATGCACTTGATGAGGGGGAGTGGGGAAAGATTTGGGAAGCAAATGCCAAATCCTCAATCTGCATCACACTGCAGGAATAATTACTTAAAACCCTATTGAGTTGGTATAACACACCAGTTAAATTATATTGCATGGGGAAAACTGATTCTGATGAATGTTGCTGGAGTTTTCAGTAAAGAAAGATATGCAAATATTTGCCTCCTGTCATTACTAAAATTAAGATTATTAGTACACTAAAGCTAATATACCGTATATACTCGAGTATAAGCCGAGTTTTTCAGCACATTTTTTGTGCTGAAAAACCCCAACTCGGCTTATACTCGAGTCATAGTCTGTATTATGGCAATTTGCATTGCCATAATACAAACCAGGGGAGAGGGGTGCTGGCAGAGCTGTACTTACCTTTCCTGTAGCTCCTGTCAGCTCCCTCCTCCTCCGCGGCGGTCCGTTCAGCACCTCGGTCAGCTCCCAGTGTAAGTCTCGCGAGAGCCGCGGCTCTCGCGAGACTTACACTGGGAGCTGACAGAGGGAGCTGCACAGACCGCGCAGAGGAGGAGGGAGCTGACAGGAGCTGCAGGAAAGGTAAGTACAGCTCTGCCAGCCCCCCTCTCCCCCCCCACTGAACTACCAATGACACTGGACCACCAGGGAAGGAGCCCCCCTCCCTGCTATGTATCAAGCAGGGAGGGGGGACGAAAAAAATATATAATTAAAAAAATAAATAAAAATAATAATTAAATAATAATACAAAAAAAAAAAATAATATAAAAAAATAAAAAATAAAAATAATTAATAATATATTAAATGCCCACCCCCACCCCCACCAACACATACACAAACACACACTGCATCACACACACTCACACTTCATTCATATACACACACTTCATTCATATACACACACTTCATTCACACACACACACTGCATTCACACACACACTGCATTCACACACACACTGCATTCACACACACACTGCATTCACACACACACTGCATTCACACACACACTGCATTCACACACACACTGCACTCACTCATACACACTGCACTCACTCATACACACTGCACTCACTCATACACACTGCACTCACTCATACACACTGCACTCATACACACAAACACATTGCATTCATTATATACACACACTGGAAATAAATATTCAATTAATATATACGCACACACACTGCACTCATACACATACACACACACACTGCACTCATACACGCACTGCACTCACACACTGCATTCATTATATACACACACTGGAAATAAATATTCAATTAATATATACGCACACACACTGCACTCATACACACACACACACACTGCACTCATACACGCACTGCACTCATACGCACACACTGCATTCATTATATACACACACTGTAAATAAATATTCAATTAATATAATTTTTTTAGGATCTAATTTTATTTAGAAATTTACCAGTAGCTGCTGCATTTCCCACCCTAGTCTTATACTCGAGTCAATAAGTTTTCCCAGTTTTTTGGGGTAAAATTAGGGGCCTCGGCTTATATTCGGGTCGGCTTATACTCGAGTATATACGGTAATCTTTTTTTTCTGCGCGTTCTACTGTCAGGGTGTATCACAGATTACTGTGAGTTACAGGTATGTATGAACTCAGTTATACAGGCTCTGTACAAGGGTATACAGTGTCAGTTAGCTCTCGGATTCATATGCTTCTCAGTATATATTTTTTCTGGTCCAGCTATGAGATGGGAATGCGCTGGTATGAATTCTCTGTCCATGGCATATATATAGCTATCAGACCTGGCTCTGTCTCAAACTGATATGGGAGACCAGTCTACGCTGATACGATACAATTTTATCAGGTTCTCAGCTCTTCTCGGAAGGTGGACATCGTTGTATTCATTGTATCTAGGACTTTGTTTCTTCCCCATTATTTTTTCTGCCTCTTGTTCTGTTT
This sequence comes from Pelobates fuscus, assembly GCF_036172605.1. Lineage (NCBI taxonomy): Eukaryota > Metazoa > Chordata > Amphibia > Anura > Pelobatidae > Pelobates > Pelobates fuscus. The sequence continues at coordinate 91,481,395 of NC_086317.1, read as the reverse complement.
TGTCGCAGCTTGAAAGAGGAAATGATGCATGGGGAGGGGAGTTTTATAGTGCCTAACTTTTTTCTGATTGGTTGTTTTTCTATGCTGCTGTGGAGTTCTAGTAAAGAGAGACTTGAGCAAATACTCGCCTCCTGTCATTAATAAAATTAAGATTATAGGTACACTAAAGCTAGCATAATCTACAATTTTAAGCTATGATTCACAATTAACCCTGTTTGATGCAAAACAATTATGCTGCTATATCATATCTAATATGTGCCTGATATTGTAATCTTATCTGCAGCAATAAATAAGTAATTCAATATTTTGTAGTGAAAACCTTACCACTGCAGAAATATCTTTACTCTGTTAATTATCTACAATTGCTTATGAAATTTTAATCTCTTCTGACCTGCTGGATGCCAAAGAATATTTCTCTAACAGGTTAAATGTATGCGCCGAAGATGATGCTAAAATTTTAATGGCTAGGTAAGAGGGCGAAGCTCTCATCTGAAATTGTACTGAGACCTAAAAATATGTTAGGCTTGTTTGTCCCAGACCACATTTTATTTTATAGAGTGGCTTAATTTGCCCATGCTCTCAAGTGGGTGTCACTGTATGGCAGTAACCACTGGGGGGGGAGACATCTGAGATACTGCATGAGCTCCATGGAGAAAAAAGTATATACAGTTATGACCTACTATCTAAGAAAGGGTTAGGCAACCATTGGCAGTGCAGACATTGTGGACTACATTTCCCATAATGCTTTTACAGTCATAATGATGGCAGTGCATCTGGAGTGCCAAATATTGCCTACCACTGATCTAGGGGATGGTTGATGTTCCTTGTAAGCAGCAATCTCAGCTTCCACAATCAATGTTGGTGAAGACCCAAAGAATTCTTGGTGGATAATTTCACCATCGCTGATGTCACTTGCGGGGGCTGCAAGTGAAGGACAACCAGAAGATGCCAGCTGCTGGGGTCAATCATTTTTAAATAGTTTCCAATTTTTTGAAAGCTTGATTGAACACCACAGGCTTCCAAGTCTATCACAATTTGGACAGCTTTATAAATATAATTTGGGCAGGTCTACCACAATTTGGGCAGCTCTATATTGGGAATATCAACGGTCCTCTCTATACTCTACAACATGAAGTTTGAAGGTTTAACACGTGTTCAAGGACTCTGGGAATATGATATGGGCCTTAGGATATAGATGGCTGGAAGAAGATATTTGAGATGTTTTTAATAAGCTCTCTCAATTTAAACCAAAATCAAGGAAAATCACGCTGGTATTTCTTGCTGAACGTTTACTTGTTTGGCAAAAATCCAAGATGTCTCCAGCACCCAAGCCCATCTTCCTTACCATGTGATGTCAAAATGTGGAGATGCCACTTTTTCTAGTGATCTTACTGAGTGACACAGCGCTTTAAAAAAAAAAAAAAAGTGCTAGTTTGTTTGAAATCCATGGAACTTTTGAACCAGCTTAAACTGTCCTGGAACTTGTGGAAAGAGAAAGTGAAGTGCTTTTGCTCAGATGTCAAAGGTGAGGAGACTAGATTTGGATGTTGGAATTATTATGAACCGGATTGACAAAAAAAAAAAAAACACAGAGGCACCAAATATATTTTTCCAGCACCAAACTCACATTAAGCTATCGTATTTATGGTGACTGGTTTACTCTTTTACGCTACAAATGATAATTATTTGCATTTCACTACTCTTATGACTTTTTTTATTTTCTTCTTATTCGGGATAGGCAGTGATATAAATGTTTTTATGCAATTATGGTATCCATGTCCTTTCATGTACATGATACAAGTGTGTCAGCAGAGACACATGTAATGTAAAAGTGTTTGTGACCACTAGACAGATGTTCTTTACCATGAGCAAACAAAGACTGAAAAGTCTGCATCTCCCCAGGCCTGCTAATGATATCATTACTGAGTATGCGAACAACACAAAGAAAAATTAATCAGCTTTCCACTTTACTTAATACATTGATGATAGTTGGTGAGATTTTAGTTTAATAGTTTACAATGCAAATATGGCTTCAGTTTACATAACCTGAGTCAAACAAATAGTATATATCAGAGTAAACAATGTAGGGATGACAGTGTGAAACCATAGTAAGTCAGATTGATGAAAGTAAAAAGGTCCTTGGTCTTATATAAATTAATTAAATTGTCTATTCCCAAAAGATTACAAAATTTTTCATTAAGCCACTTACTGTAGAACGTTTTGGCTCAGAGACCGTTGTAACAGAAAGAAGCAGCTGTCTATTTACATTTTTTTTGTGGTTTATAATATCAGTGCAGTCACGGATGATATGGTTTTAGTTATGTAGAAAATTTATTTTTAGTTTGCGGTGATGCTTATTTTGTTAAGCATTTTTCAATGCCGTCACGAGTATTTCTGATCCTATGTAAAAGTCAGTTTGTTGCATCTGGGATTTTGTTACAGTATGCTTATTAAATTTTCTTTATCTCTAAAAGAAAAAAAGAAAAAGACTGATGCATTTAGTGAGAACGGGAGTTTGGATATCCACAGGGATAGAAACCTCTGTGGGTTCAATAGGACAATGTCCCGTGTTATGGGAAACGAGCATTCTCTCTAATATCTACAATTGTATTAAACTAAACAAAAATTTACATATTAGTGCAACTATATGTATACATGTTTCATTTGTCAGGAAACCTGTGCATTTCCTTTGAACTTTTATACTGAGAGATGAGGTTTATTTGGGTATGGTAGTGGACTTAAAGTGAGAGGATGTTAAAGTGGTTCCATCAATACTACTTTATTCTTTTTTAAAACATTAATAACAAAGTAGTATTTTTTTTTTTATTAACCAACTCAAAGAACATGTGGCTCCAATTAACTTGAAGGTCAGGCAGTTGTTCACTGTTGAAGTGGCCATTTTGAAGTTGCACAATGTTTTTAAGTCCTCAAACCTTAGCTAAAACACTTCTAAAGATTTTATAAACTTTTGATTAGAATTGTACATGTAAGAGACAGTTTTAAAGTACTATATCAACATGTATAGTCAATGTCACTTTAAAAAAATGTAGGTCATATCACATCCTTAACTTAACTGAAATGTTGTGGCATGGCAGATAAGTATAACTATTGCCCGAGGCAGTTGTTTGAGAAGTGCCATTGGCTAGGAAATCTAAAGTTTCTCATACTTTTTCTAACAGACTCAGAATGTTGGATCAATGCTTAACAAAGATTTAAAACAACACAACTGTGTGTAGTCCTCACCTAACCTGTTTACAACAATGGGTTATTCATATCGCTTCATATAACATGCGATTATAAGGTCAACCAGATTCTTTTCAGCTATGAGGACTAAGAAAAAGAGGGAATGCAGAGAACGCTAAATGGTTGCAAACTTTGACTTATTTCTTTTTCGTATCTAAATAAAAGGAATTAAAAAAAGCAACTTTAAAATAAAATTAAAGAGTAACAGGCATAATATTACTCCAAAGAAATCCTAGGTGGGGATTATACCACTTATGCCTGAGTCATTGAGCAGTCCGCCTGCTCAATCATATGTAAGTACACAATTTATTACTTATACTCCTTTGATATTATTTTAAGACAGCGAGCACTATCAATTGTCTCTATTCTCTCCTACGGTCTACATACTGGTACGGTACTTTCCTCTCTACACAGGGCCGGATTAAGAGCACAGTGGGCCTGGTGCTGACAATTATGATGGGCCTAATTACGGAATCTAATCGACCAAAAACACAAAAACAGTCATACCTCCCAAACGTCATGTATCTGATGGAGATGGTGTTGGAGGGAAACTCCTAGGATTCAGCTATAAGAAAACACATACTCTATGCTAATCTCTCTCTAATTTATGCTTTCATCTTTCAAGTAAATCCATACCCCCTAACAGCTGTGTCCAGTGAAGCAGGAAGTCAATGGGTGGGGTAAAAGGGTGGGCCACTGGTGCGAATCACGTAACCAGACCTGCCAAAAGGGGAGAACATGCCCAAAAAGGGGGCATGTCTGTCCAACGAATTTGAAGGACAGCCTGGCATGAATGCATGTCAGGCTGCCCGCCAATCATGCAGGCTGTCCAACTAAGGGCATACTATGCAGGCAGCACCCTGAGCTTGACATAAATGTGTCTAATGATGCACTCACTCCATGCTTTCTAAGGACTGTCCCCTAGCACTCGATGGTCCACTTGTCTCCTTACCTTCTTACTAGCAGGCAGAAATTCCTGAGACAGAGAAAAGGTGTATGTAGTGAGTGTAGAAGAAAGGGGACATGCCACAGTGTTAGAGAGACCAACGTCTGCATTACCTAAACTAATTTTATTGTCAGCCAGTACACACAAGTTTTGTTCCCATACATCCCTCTTAAGCTTCCAAACTTAAAGGGACACAATAGTCACCAGAACAACTACAGCTTATTGTATTTTTTTCTGCTAAGTAGAATAATTCCATTCAGGCCTTTTGCAGTAAACACTGTCTTTTCAGAGAAAATAACTCCACTGGCCACTCCTTAAATGGCTGCTAGAGGTGCTTCCTGGGGCAGTACTGCCTATTGTGCAGCACTGCCATTCAGTGTCTCCACCCTCTGCATGCAGACACTGAACTTTCCTCATAGAGATGCATTGATTCAATGTATCTTTATGAGGAGATGCTGATTGGCCAGGGCTATGTTGGACTTGTGATGGCTCTGCCCCTGATCTGCCTAGTTGACAGTCTCAGCCAATCCTATGGGCAAGTATTGTAATTTGCTCAGACCACCACTTCTGATGATGTCAGCAGACAGTCAGTTCAGAGGCAGAGCCAGCAGCTGCAGACTTGAATACAAGTTATATTTTACTATACTTAGGGAGGCAAGAAGGGGCCAGGGTGGTGGTTTTAACATAATAGGGTCAGAAATACAGGATTGTGTTCCTGACCCTATAGTGCTCCTTTAAGCAAGAGTATGTGAAGAGTAGTTAGGATTGCCATCTTTCTTGGGAAAAAATACCAGCCTTAATCATTTGTATAATCACAAGGAGTGACATCAGAGAACATTCTGTAAAATCACCAACACTGGGACACATGGGGACACTGAAACATTTGGGGACACTAAGACACTAGGGACACAGAGACATGGGAACACAGACACTGGGAGACTAGGGGACACTGGGAGACATGGGGCTGTTGTGGACATAGACATGGGGACACTGGGACATATAGGGACACATGGGGACACTAGGCACATGGAGAGACATGGGACACAGACACTGGGAGACTTGGGGACACTGAGACACTAGGGACACTGGCTGGGGGACATGGGGACACTGGGAGAAATGGAGACATAGTGTCTCCGTGTCCCAATGTCCCTATGTCTCACAGCATCCCCATGTGTCTCAGTGCCCCCTAGTGCCTCAGTGCCCCCTAGTGCCTCAGTGCCCCCTAGTGCCTCAGTGCCCTCTAGTGCCTCAGTGCCCTCTAGTGCCTCAGTGCCCCCTAGTGCCTCAGTGCCCCCTAGTGCCTCAGTGCCCCCTAGTGCCTCAGTGCCCCCTAGTGCCTCAGTGCCCCCTAGTGCCTCAGTGTCCCCTAGTGCCTCAGTGTCCCCTAGTGCCTCAGTGTCCCCTAGTGCCTCAGTGTCCCCTAGTGTCTCAGTGTCTCCATGTGTCCCCCCATCCCTCACTTACTGTAGAGCTGCTGTCTGGACTCTGCTGTGTAGCTGCTCCCCCACGGATCAGTGAGTAGTAGAGAGAGGCAGGGATATGCTTCCTATCCCTGCCTCTTTCCACACACAGTGACCCCTACTGGCCGGTGCTGGTATTGCAGAGTAATCTCCATTTATTCTGAGAAAAATACCTGCATTTGTATTGCCGGTATTACTGCAATACCGGCACGGTCAGGCAGCCTCAAATACCGGCTGTGCCAGTAAAATACCAGTCAGGTGGCAAACCTAAGTAGTGTGTAAAAAAAAAAAAACATTTTTTCTTTTTTTAAATAAATGGGCCTATTCCATGGGCCTGGGCCTGGAGCTGCAGCTCCATCAGCCCCTATGTTAATCCGGCCCTGTCTCTACACATATCCTATAAGCGGGGATTATACCACTGTACGTCAACCACACTAGATCTGGTTCAAGCTCTACTGCATGTGAGTAGGACTATTTTAGACCCTGCTGTTATACTACTGATCCATCTATATTAGACGTATTGCACTATCATCTATCTTTTCTCTTCCACATACAGAACAAAAGACCAACAAATCCCTACGCATCCTATAAGCGGGGATTGTACCGCTGTATGCCATCCACACTGGTGCTAGTTTATCTCTACTACACTTGAGTAGGATTACCATAGACCCTTTCTTCCTGCTATCCCCTTTTTTACAAGACATATTGCACTATTATCTTCTCCTCTCTTTTCATACAGATCCTGTGAAACTACCTCCATTCGATCCTCAGAGAATATTCCTCTACATAGGCCGTTGGCGTCCCATCAGGCTTTCTTAAGACTTTGTTTCGGTATCTCCTTTTTGTAAAGGTTTTTTCTTCTGAAAGATTTGTTACTATATTCTTGACTTTGTTCATAAGTAGCTGCACTATGGTGAGCTTTGGCGCAACCTTCATTTACTTTGTATTATGAATAGATATGTCCCGAATAGTTCGCCGGGAACTATTCGCCGGCGAACATAGCTTGTTCACGGTCGCTGCGGCGGGCGAACATATGCGATGTTCGGTCCGCCCCTATTCGTCATCATTGAGTAAACTTTGATCCTGTACCTCACAGTCAGCAGACACATGCCAATCAGCAGCAGACCCTCCCTCCCAGACCCTCCCACCTCCATGACGAATAGGGGGCGGACCGAACATCGCATATGTTCGCCCGCCGCAGCGACCGCGAACAAGCTATGTTCGCTGGCGAATAGTTCCCGGCGAACTGTTTGGGACATCTCTAATTATGAACAATAATGGGCAGGTACTAATTTATAGAAAATACCATTTCATTAGTTTATCATTCTAGCTAAAAGTGTAGAAAATGCATTGTTTAAATGCTATTCCTATTTTATTTTTACATGTTATAACCTTCACTGGTGCGGTACCAATACAGAAACCACTAGTACGGAAACGTGCTGCCGCCGCCCCTATTATAGTAGCCAACTCTAGGTAAAATTGTTTATTTTGTTATTGTATCGATTGCACATCGACATTTCGACATTCTGTAAATGAACTTGTCATCCAAGCTATCTCTAAGTGAACTTGTGTGAGGGATCCATTTTAAGATGTGTCACAAGTGGTGTTCTCCACTAGAACAATGTACAAGTCTTACTTCATATCTCTTTCCAGCACTGGTCAGTGCTTCATCAAATTATTTTGACATTGCTTCTCTGTTGCGCACCCAGAAAAGAGAACAATATTTGATTTATCAGAGGAAAATATATATATATATATTTTTTTTTCTAATGGAAAAAAAAGGCAAGTTGTATATGCATGGATTTGGAAGTGAATGAGTTAAGGTCTATCTTCAACATGACATCTAAAAAAAATAAATGGATATTTGCTCCAGAAAATAGCAAACTGTTGCTTAAGTCATGGGCAAAAAGCATAAGGTCACAATCTGTGATTTGATCTCATTAGCAGCTACGAAATCTTTAGAAAGCCTAACACATCCCCAGACAGTACTTGTAAGTGAAACCACACTATCTCAAATTTGAGCAATCTTGTGAAAAGGCTTTTAAACCATTAAATTGGGATCTATTTTTACAGTAAATAAATACTGTAGACAGAGTATAAATTTTTACAGGAAGACTATCAAAGTAAAATTATAGTAAAAATGAATTACACTTTTTAAGTTTTTGCATGGGCATGGTCATGTCCTACTGGGGCATACTGTGAGACCTGAGCATTATAGGAATCATTTATTGCAAGCATCTAGGTGCATAGGTTTACTTCACGAGTTCACATAAATTGTAAATATGAATGTAAACAACAAAAGGTGTGGAAAAAGGCGCTTTAGTAAGGGATTTTGTGATGAACGTAGGTTTCAGCTGCTGTGGACACTCTGTGGGTATTCCCAATATCCCACCATAAAACAACACCAAAAACGAAATCTCTTGGGATCCGGTTAGTGTTTCCACTTTCCGGGTCTCAGATTAGAGTGCAGCGCTTAGTAAATAATATGGATAACTCACCCCAAATTGGTTAGCTTGCGGGGGTATATATGAAATATAAAAGAAAACAAGATACAAAATAATAGTGCAATATTGTATGTATATAGTGACTGATCTTAAGTGTGAGTATAATATTACTCACATTCTTTAGAGCCTTTTTAGTTTTTAGGCTCTAAAATATGAATTACTTCATAGGCCAAGCAGTATCCCCGTTCTATCTATCTCCCTCCATCTCTAACGGAAAAGTGCCACGTCGTCTGATTATATTATCTTTCTAAAGGGAGTTTAACTGAACATACACGCATAATGAAGACTGGAAGATAAGAACGAAAATTAGGCCGAATAGATAACTGTGTTCTAAGGACATGAAACACAAAAACGTGCTTCTATATGAAACGTTTGCTACAAAAAACAATATAATGCTCTGTTTAGACGTAGATATGAACTTATGTATTTTAGGTAAAAATTTCCCTTCCAATTCTTTTGTTGAACTATTACCAAACCCACAGAGCACTTCCTAGATGTGTATCCAAATGTCTCTAAAAGCCTAAGTGCTTAATAGACTAGTGCATGGTGGAAAAATTTGGTTCGGCCAAATCACTTCGTCAAAAAAAAAAAAAAAAAAAAAAGCCATCTGAGGACATGTACTGTCCTTGAGTGATCAATATGTCTCTACATCCTGTGACTAATCTGCCATGAACTCATCACAAGGCAACTGGCAGGGAAACATTTGAGAATAAGCAGACTATATATATATATATATATATATATATACACACATATATACACACACACACACATTTTGTAATAACTTTTTTTATTGGACTAACAGAATTTTGGAATGACAAGCTTTCAGGAGAACCTCCTTTTCACTGTACTAATACGGCTACAACTTCTACTCTAACAATATTATTTTTATTGGGAAGTGTAACATCATAAACGCTAGTTTATGATGTTACACTTCCCAATAAAAATAATATTTCACAGTGCAACTCCTTTTAATGCCTTCATTTCATGTATGTCCTAGGGCTGCCCTAATACACACTCTGTGTAATATGTGATTATGTGTGTGTGTCTGTCTGTGCTGCTAACCAAGAGGTATAAGCTGACACATGTATCATGTAAAATAATGCCATCTTGGGGTTTTGGACACATAATAAATCACGAGACTGAAATGGTACTATTTTCTGCTGTTAAGAAAAAAACACAATGGAGAACAGAGCTGATGTGAACCTAGCCTATTCTCTATTTAACTGGACTTTTTTACCATGCCCACCAGACTTTAATTTGTCCCCAGAGATGTTGCAGTGACATAACTCTTATGAATGATCTATTTTCTATGCATCCTGTTCTCATTCCCATCTATAACCCCTGACACATCCGTGGAGCACTACTTAACGTCATCAGTGTTATTGTGTAACAATAGAGGTCACAGGAGATAACTTCTCCATAAAGCTAGGAAAGAGCATGTTTTTTTTTTTTTTAAGATAATAACCAGACCTGTGTACATAAAGATGAAATTTAACGTGTATTTAGCGTTTATTTCCGAACAAAATTAAAGTAAATGTGTGAAAGAAAATTACCAATAATGTAGCTGCCATCACACTGTGACGTGTTATCTTCCCATACACTACCCAAAAGAACCAAAAACCAAAATACAGTGTAGCACTCATTACAAATAGAATAGGTGAATATAACAGCGTACCTCAAAATATCTATTTTATATGAACCTAAATAGGAAAGTATTGTTTGGGGAGGATTTAAGTATCTTTAAACAAGATAGAGAAAAAAAAAATACGAACAATAGCGTGTAACTGTGTGAATCATAGAAACATGGAATGTTGCGGCAGATAAGAACCATTCGGCCCATCTAGTCTGCCCAATTTTCTAAATACTTTCATTAGTCCCTGGCCTTCTCTCATAGTTAGAATAGCCTTATGCCTATCCCACACATGCTTAAACTCCACTGTGTTAACCTCTACCACTTCAGCTGGAAGGCTATTCAATGCATCCACTACCCTCTCAGTAAAGTAATACTTCCTGAAATTATTTTTAAACCATTGTCCCTCTAATTTAAGACTATGTCCTCTTGTTGTGGTAGTTTTTCTTTTTTAAAATATAGTCTCCTCCATTACTGTGTTATTTCCCTTTATGTATTTAAATGTTTCTATCGTATCCCCCCTTTCTCGTCTTTCCCCCAAGCTATACTTGTTAGGATCCTTTAGTGAGGACCTTTTCCTGCGTGTCAGTGGTCATGTTTGCGTTCCATCTGGATACTGGTTACGGAAGTGTTGTAGTTTCTTGGTCAATATATAGTCCCATGGGTTATAAGTCTCTTATAACAATCTCTCTCTCTCTCTCTCTCTATATATCTATATATCTATATATCTATATATCTATATATATATATATATATATATATATATATATATATATATATATACACACACACACACACATACATACATACACACATATATACACACACACACAATCAAGGGAACATAAGAAATAAAAATATTTACAAACTAAAAAACTTACAATATAGCAATACAGTTTATAGAGAGAGATTGTACGAATGAAACTAATTGAAATTACTTATTAGGGAATGCATATCTTGTCTAACTTATAAACTCCTTTTATTATTAATGAATAAATATTGCACATATATTTATTAAAAATGATTTCTTAAAAACAAAACGAATTGTTTTTAGAGACATCCCTGGTTGCAATGCTGAGGAAAAACAACTGCAACCCAATGAACTTCTAAACCTGTATTTATAATTAAAAATAATAATAAAGCCCTTCACAGTAATTGGCAGCAACAAAAGGGACAGCTCTCACCTAAACTGTGAGATGAACACTGTACTAAAACCCACAAATATATATATATTTGATTTGTTTGCCTAGTATTTAAATACACCGTTTTCTAAATCCAGTGAGTCCTCTCATTTCTTTGGATTTTATATTTAGCACTGAGAAGCACCTTGGTCTGAATTCTTCTGAGAGATTTTTTGGGGGGAAGAGTGCCAGAATTTGTAAATATTTGTACATATATAGTGTGTAGTGCCACACTGTCTGCTGCACCTCCAGGTTTATTTTGTTTTGTTTTGTTTTGGTAAATTTGCACCTATTAAGTGCAACCCCTGTATCAAGCTTTATCATGGAGGATTTTCTTTTGAGGGCTGGAGCCCTAGCTGACACAGCTGAAGTAATTCAAATTTCAGCTCAAGAGGCAGAAAACATCTTATGGCCTAATACCACAGCTGACCCGATTCATACAGACTCCATCAAAGACTTGTATAATGATTTAATGAAATTAAAGAGACGGGAAGTGGACTTAGATCTACATGGAATATTCATCTCTGACTATTATCGTGCGAAAAGAATTCCAAGAGGCTTCAGGGTAAGGAACTCACCTACTATTGGGAGACAAAATCCAGAATTCTGTAAAAAATGGATAGGAATCGCCAACAAGTGCTCACTTGATTGGATGATTATAGTGGTGGATGAGGTTAAAAATGAGCTAGTATTCACTAAGGACTAAATTAACAAATTTGAAATGTCTCACGTAACCACTTTAAATGCAGCTTCTTCTACTCAATATATGATAAAACTATAAGACGAAATCATGAGATACAGGAATGAACTCATAAGATTTAAAAAACAGAAGCTAGAAAAAGTTAACTTTGATTACACACATCACCAGTTGTATCATTGGATTACGGGAGAAAGACGTAAACCATCATTCCAAAGGAATAGACAGCGAGTTCGCAAACCACAGTTCGTTTCCATTGAAACTAGCTCAGCAGAATCTACTTCTGAAACAGAAACTAGGTCTGATTCAAGCCAAGGAGGTCCCATGCGAGCAACACATCAATCACACTCCTCAACTTTTTTAGAGATGGCACAGCACACCAACGATCCTCCAGGCAAATCCACACGCCCAAGAAGAGGTTCAAAAGATGGAGACCCATTAGAAGAGGACAAAAGAATAGAATATATAAACACAAGGTCAAAACCACCAATAAAGAGGAAATTAATCCCATTTTCAATCTATCATCTAAAATTCTAAATTCTGATCACATCAATGTATTATCCAAAGGACTCACATGTGTACCCACCTCCAAACCAGAGCAGTTCAAGATGGATATTGAATTATTTAAGATCAACAGAACACTAAATATACAAGCTCTACAAAATACGTTAACACCAAGAACAGGTTCTCAATTCAAATTAAAAAGCATATGGGAACCCAAGAATGTTCATCATTCAATCAAAACGTTTTCAACTATCCTCAAAACGGATATGAACAAAATTATGTCTCAACAAGTAGACAGGCCAGATAATTTGACACGCACCGAAAGAACTGCCCTAAAGGATTTGAGTGAAGATGACACACTAGTGATCCGATCCGCAGATAAAGGGGGAGCCATCGTCTTACAAGATTAAATCGACTACAGAACAGAAATCCTGACACAGATGTCTGATATTAAGACATACAAAAAACTAACTTTTGATCCTACAGATAAGATCAGCACCAACATACACAATTGGATTCAGTTGGGCGTTACAGCAAATTGGATTGACCACCACACGGCAGCATTTTTATTAAACAAACATCCGAAAATTCCGATACTGTACACCCTACCAAAGATACACAAAGATCCACAAAAGCCACCGGGCAGACCTATAGTATCTGCTCGGGCAGGAGCATTGGAGCCAGTAGCCAAGTTTGTAGATTTCTTTTGTAAACCCACAGTGGCACAATTACAAACATGCTTAAAGGATACTCAAGATTTTATCAACAAAATGATACACTCTGTAGTTCAAAACTTTTTGGGTTTTGGGATGTTTCTGACATGTTCCTCTATTCGGGTATGTAGTGCCCTAGTGGTCTTGCCTATATAGCAAAGACCACATGGGCATTTTAAAAGATATATGATATTTAGAAAAGCATGTTATTAATTCCTTAATAGAGTGCGTCATTCCATCTTTTGTAAACTCTTTTAGATGTCTTTTCTTTCCCCCTGTTCTTTTGCAAGCTAAACAATGACCGCAAGCAAAAAAAAACTTTCTGGTTATTAAAAAAATTATTTTGCTCTGTTTTATCTTTAATAAAACTCAGAGCTAAAACATCTTTAAAATTGTTAACTCCTCTATGTATAAAAATTGGTTGATTTAGTAAGATCATTTTCAAAGCTGCGTCTTGTAAAAGTATGGGCCAAAATGTAGTATTCCTCTGATTTTCCTATTTTCCATATTAAAATAACAGATAAACGGGTCTTCATCAATTGGACTAGTGCTTTTTTTCTTATATTGTAATAGTTGTTCTCTTTCTGTTGTTTTGATCTAAAAAATTTTTTTCATTTAGTCTCTTCATATCTTTTTTCCACAAATTCCTGCTTAATACGCACAGATTGTTCTTCGTATGTTTGTTCGTCAGTACAATTGCGTCTAATTCTCAAGAATTGTAATTTTGGAGCTTTCTCCAGCCATGGAGAGAAATGGCAGCTCTCTCAATCTAAAAAACTATTAGATTCCACTGTCTTAAGTGTTTTTTTTGTCCTAATTATACAATTTTCTATATAGAAACATAGATCAAGGAATATTATTCCTTCCTGACTCCACTGGCTTGTTAGTTTAATGCCCCAGGTATTTAAAAAGGTTATAAAGTTCTTGAGTTGATCATCATTACCTTTCCAAATAAAAATAATATCATCAATATAACGGCCATAGGTGACCATAGGTTGCAGTTGTTTTTACACAGCATTGCAACCAAGGATGTCTCTATTCTTTTTATCGTTTAGCCCTTGATCATTTAATCAGTAAATAGTTGTAAAGAAATCTTCTTTTCTTTTTAAGAAATCATTTTCAATAAATATAATTAATAATAAAAGCAATTTATAAGTTAGACAAGATATGCATTCCCTAATAAGTAATTTTGAATAATTTCAATTAGTTTAATTTGTACAATCTCTCTCTACAAACAACTGTATTGTCATATTGTAAGTTATTTACCGGGTAGTTTGTAAATATTTCCATTTCCCATGTTCCCTTGATTTTATATATATGGATATCGTTATAAGAGACTTATAACCCATGGTTATATGGACCAAGAAACTACTACACTTCCGTAACCAGCATCAAGATAAAACGCAAACATGGCCGCTGAAACCCAGGAAAAGGTCCTCTCGACGACCGGAAATGACGAAACCGAAAAATTACAAAATGGGACGCATATGAGGAAATGGATGCCGAGATGCAATTCCTAATGAGAAGGAGGCTTGGAATGTAACGCACTCCCGGCGCAGTGGAGAAAGCACGCGTTTTCCAAACTGGAGGACTATTATCCCCCTATTAAGGGGGTATAATAAGCAGGACCAAGTACCTTCAGACTTTCACTAGAGATTGCCCAGCTGAAGCAGCCCAGATTGTTAGTGACGAAGCGCGTCCTGGCAATAGCGAGAGTCTGTTTATCTACTTTTTTAATATTTGTTGTTAAATTAATAAATTACATAGTTTTTTAGTATTTAACATCTCCGTACCTGCTACTTATAAAAAAGGTAGTGTGGTCCTTATACCACACACTGCACTGTCTATAGAGCCTGGAATTGGCTCTGCCTTTGTGAGTATTCATTTGTAAAACTATTTTGGGATATTCACTAGTACTTACTGTACTAACCTATGTCTATATCTCTTCTGAGCTTACATTTAGGACAACATCCAGCATAAAGAAGGGTCGCCTCTACAGACCCACAAGCTATTTCCACTAGAGCTAAGTGTATTTAGCTCTTAAAAGTGTGAGTGTGCATTTGTCTTACACTTTGTTCCACTATTGGTTCACACTATTGTTCATATTTTTTTTTTCTCTATCTTGTTTAAAGGTTCCTTAAAGCCTCCCTAAACAATACTTTCCTATTGAGGTTCATATAAAAGATATTTAGAGGTACGCTGTTATATTTACATATTCCCCCTAAAAAATACTGCCTTTACCCACGTTTCAAGGCACCATGCTCCCTCCCCTTCTCCTATGTATGTACCCACATTTGTATATTTCTTTAATTTGTGGAGGCATCCCATCAGAAAATGCTTTCAATTTCCATCATACAATCAACAGCTGAGATACCACAGCAATAATCAGGGATTATATTGCCAGGATTAAAAAACTATATATATCTATATATATATATATATATATATATCTATATCTATATCTATATATATATATATATATATATATATATATATATAGATATAGATATATATAGTTTTTTTTTTGCTTTTTTTTTTTTTTTACAGTCTAACCCGATCTGCATGGTTACACTGCCATTGTTTAACTGAATATTTGTCTCTTGTATGTGTTTATGGGCCATGCAATGTGAACCATTAACCTAAAACATACAGACCGTATATCCACAAATGGGAATTATATCAGCAGTCAGAAGGTTCAAGCAAATGAGTTCAATATACACAGCTGACATCAAGCACATGATTTGAATGCAAATTGCTCTTTTAAAGAAACACTATAGCATTAGTAATACTAATGACATTTTAAGTAACTTACTAATGACAATTAATGCAACTAAAAATGTAGTTTAGAACAAGAACAATGTATCTTATTTACACAGATGGATTTCTAAACACATTTATTGTAGTTTAAAGATACATTACGGTCAGTATTATTGCTGTAGAGAAAAGAGATCAGGAAAGAAAAGAGTTGTTTGGTCCCAAAATAGGCACTGTGCCTCCTAGGGACACTAGGGATGTATGCCTTTGTCTCAGGTACCCTGGCTAGCCTCCTCTACATAAAAAAACAGAATGACTAATGCAAGGTGCAATATCCTCAGTAAATCAACAGATTAAAATATTTCCTCTTTCTGTAATATGGCCACTGGGTATGGGTGGGTTGCTTGCAGGTACAAAAAACATCCCTACATTCCCCCATATACTAAGAGATGTGGAATAATTAATGTCACGTGGAGTAGCTAGGTTGTGGAAAGTCATTCACAATTTCCATATTTGTAGTCTATAACCAAGGCAGGAAGATGTCATATTATGCCGTATTTGACATGATAGGTAAGGTTTAATATTTCCAAATGTGCTTTTTTTAAGCTTGCAGCTATGCCCTCTGCTCCACTATTCAGAAGGGGACTTAAAAGATTCTAATTTTATCTTTGAATCTACTCACACAAACATAAAACCGAGTTCTCTTCTTACTGAATACAGCAACATGGGTCACAGAATTCACAAGACACTAAATAGGATTAATGACAACATTTATCCAGAATTATGATCATTTAAATTTCTATCCCGATCAGAGCTACAGATTATGGCAACTCCGAAAACCTTCCAAAGCACTCTTCCCACAATAAACCACATTGATGTTATATCATATAAATGTGACAAGTTCATATTTTGTCCTAGAAATAATATTAACAAACCATAAAAATCACCAGCATTCACAAATATGCAAGCAGAGTTTAGGTTATATATATATATATTATTATTCTAAAAATGTCAGACAAGTTAATAAAATACTAAATACGAAAATGACATTACAACAGCCCAGCACCCAAAATAAAAGAATACATTGATCTGGGAGTTATTAATCTGAGTAACTTAAAACTAAGCAAACAATGTGAGAAAACATTATGAAAAGTAACCAGAATATTAAGTACATCTTAACCTATACTGTATATTTCAACTTATTGTAAACCTGCAAGAATCATAGTGCAAAGTAAAGAGGCAATGCCTTCTTTAGCAGAAGGGGAGGTAAAACAAGCCAGCATCATAAGTAGACTGAAAAGAGAAAAATTGAGGCTAAAATTAAGAAATACCTTCTTTTTTTTTTTTTTTTTTTAAACAAAAGTAGTTGTACATGCATGAACTACTGTCACAGCAGAGGCGGTAAAGATTAAATACTCTAATAATAATACAAGTATATTTACCACCAGACTATCACGGGTACCTAGGGTTGGACGGATAATGCTAAATTGCACTTCCATATTATCTATGCTGAAAAAGAGGGTCCGGAAAACAGTCTACTCAATAACAGTCTGACACATACCACGGGGGAAAGTGCCCAATGTTTCATTACACAATAACCGCTAGAATGAGCTGTAATGATTACTAATTACGTATTGAGAAAGCCTATAGCAGGGGTCCTCCAACTCCGGCCTCATATGTTACTGAACTCCCATGATTCTTTGGATTACATAGATAGCCAGAGATTCATGGGAGTTGTAGTTCAGCAACATCTGGAGAGCCACACTTTGAGGACCCCTGGCCTATAGGGACAATCTAAGCACCATAACCACTACTAGTATTATCCCTGGTTCTGTGTCAAACTGCTTTTGAGCAGTTTGACACAAACCAAAGATTTTAAAGCTACCCACTTCCTGGATCCTGCTTGCACAGGGACACAAAGAATTACCAAAGTCGATGCTCGCAGCAAACCAACATAGTCCAATTTTGAGTGGAATTGACAAGGTAACAATGCGGATTACATGGGATAATTGGTTCCTTATCTTTGTATTTACAGTCTTTATCTATAGTGTCACACACAATAAAGTGACTCCACCATACGTAGCATTAAACAATCTGCTTTAGAAATAGAATTCTATACACTTGATAGTCAAAATGCTAGTAATACATCATGTGGCGGAACCCGCCTCGCCACTGGGCATTGGAGAGGCCTGGCTGCCCACCTCCTACCTGCTGACTATGGCCCCTGGTAAAGTTGTACTTTTGAATGCAATATTTGGGCATATTGTATTTTATTGTGCGGCTACTGGCCCTTTAAGCACAGTGAATAGACTTTTATTGTACTGTGCTGGCCTTTTAAAAACAGTGTATGGACATACTGAAACTTTTTGGACACTTCCTCTTCCCCTCCCCCGGATCCATTGTTCTCCAGCAGGGTGTTGTCCCAGGGACACTGCCAAACCAGTGGGAACTGGTTT
Source organism: Pelobates fuscus (assembly GCF_036172605.1). Lineage (NCBI taxonomy): Eukaryota > Metazoa > Chordata > Amphibia > Anura > Pelobatidae > Pelobates > Pelobates fuscus. The sequence goes on along the minus strand of NC_086317.1, from coordinate 91,463,304 downwards.
GGGCAGGAAAAGCCATGCTTGCAAGTGAAAACAAAGGACTTCGACCTAACCGTTAAACCCCTGAACCTATTCAAGTGAATTTTGGATATGTTTGTCCCCAAGTCATACTGTTTAAAATAATATAAGTTGTATGTATGTACGATGTTAACTCACAAAGTTATAAAAATGTATAAAAAGTGTAACTTTTCAGCTTGGAGATAATTGAGTAGATACAGTAATTGACTCAATTATCTCCTAAGCAGAGGGGAGGAATATGCTGGGTGTGTTTCTATTGTCCCATTATGTCTGATTGGCTGCTGTACTTGCATTGTATGTGTTGTAATGTGTTTATTGGTTGTTCTGCAAAACCCTGTGGGCAGTACTATGTTTTGTGGATTGTGAATAAAAGAGGCTGTATGTGTTAGTACAGGGAGTTCCTGCTTAATCCTAAAAGTGAAGTGTCGTCTCATTATTGGGGAAGGATTTATTGTATGCTGTTCCAGTTTAACTGCTAGGAGTCTGAACCTATCCGTATGGTTCTGCCTATTCAGCTGTTTATAGCATGCATATGCTTGAGAGAATTTATATGCTTCTCTGGTTCGGTGATTGTGGTGTCTGCCAGAGTGCTTGGAGTCCTCAGGAAACGCTAGGAGCATCCTTTAACGGAGGTACCCGTCGATCCGTTACATTGGTGGCAAGCGGTGGGATGGCGTACTAGTGCGAGCTAAAGCAGCTCGGAGACACAGTTCGTGGAGTTACAAATTGAGGGCAATGCTAGCACTCGTGCAGCGCCCCTGGGAGCAGAGGTATCCAGCGACTTGGAGCAGACAAGTATGGAAGGCTCTATCTCTGGAGATAATTCGCTGGCCGGAGTAAGGCAGCAAGTGGCCCAGTATGGGGATGATGTACCCATGGAGACACGCCGGGTGATCTGGAACCAGGTCATGGCCGAGCGAAACACAAGGCTGGGCCGAGAATTCCGGTGGGCGAAAGAGAGGGAGTATGCTCAGCGGCAGGAGCGTTACAGCAGCCGAGTAGAGGCTGCATCCGAGGAGGTTAGCCGTCTCCCACTGAGGCGGCGGGAGGAACCCGAAGTGGGGGTCCTCATAGACAGGTCCTGTGAGGAACCACAACAGGCAGGTGGAGATGGGTCTCTCCACCGGGATGCTGGGAAGCCGGTCCAGATCCCCAGCAGCAGCCGGAGTTGCCAGGTGCGGAAGCAGGTGGCCCTTACTCAAGAATGTTGAGGGACTTCACGGACTGGTACTGGGAAGACCCACAGATGGCAGGTGGAGATGGGACTGCGGTCTCTCTACCGGCCCTACAGGGAGGCTGGACAGTCGGCCCAGCTCTCCATCGGCAGTGTGTGTCCCAGGGAGCTGAAGGTGTCATCCTTCCTCCCCAGCGGCAGTGTGTGTTCTTAGGAGAGGAGACAGGTGGTCCCTCTCCCCTACAGTCCAGTGAGTCCCAGGAAGACAAAGGTGCCGTCCTTCCTCCACAGCAGCAGGACCATATATTGAAAGGGGAGACAGCTGGTCCCCCTCTCCACCAGCAGAGAGAGTGTCAGGGAGAGGAGCTGGTTACCCCTTCTCCCCAGCGGCAGTCTACGGTTCAGGGAGAGGAGCGTGTTACCCCCTCTCCCCAGAGACAGTCTACGGTTCAGGGAGAGGAGCTTGTTACCACCTCTTCCCAGCAGCAGTTTATGGTTCAGGTTGGTTACCCCCTTTCCCCAGCGGAAACCTAGCCCACCAAGGGGAGACAGTAAGCCCCACAACAGTGCAGATGGGACCGTAGTCTCTGCACCTGCACCACTGGAGATATGGACAGTCTGTCCTGGTCCCCAACAACAGGACAATGTATTGGAAGGAGAGGCAGGCTGTTTTCCCCTACAACCAAAGATGGTGTGGCAGGAAGAGGAGCCTGTTACCCCTTCCCCCCAGCAACAGCTTTGTTCAACCAGGGGAGAGGGCACCCTGGTTACCTTCCCCCCAAGCCATGGATCTACAACTAGGCACAAGTGGCAGGGGCCCACCTGGACAACTACACCCTTTGAGAAAGGCCTGCCGACTATCAGAGCCCCAGACCGACTGGAGGTCTGGAGTCTGGATAGTCTCCATAGGAAAGGGGAGAAATGTGGCAGAACCCGACTCGCCACTGGGCATTGGAGAGGCCTGGCTGCCCGCCTCCTACCTGCTGACTATGGCCCCTGGTAAAGTTGCACTTTTGAATGCAATATTTGATCATATTGTATTTTATTGTGCGGCTACTGGCCCTTTAAGCACAGTGAATGGACTTTTATTGTACTGTGCTGGCCTTTTAAAAACGGTGTATGGACATACTGAAACTTTTTGGACACTTCCTCTTCCCCTCCCCCGGATCCATTGTTCTCTCTCCAGCAGGGTGTTGTCCCAGGGACACTGCCAAACCAGTGGGAAATGGTTTGGGCAGGAAAAGCCATGCTTGCAAGTGAAAACAAAGGACTTCAACCTAACCGTTAAACCCCTAAACCTATTCAAGTGAATTTTGGATATGTTTGTCCCCAAGTCATACTGTTTAAAATAATATAAGTTTTATGTATGTACGATGTTAACTCACAAAGTTATAAAAATGTATAAAAAGTGTAACTTTTCAGCTTGGAGATAATTGAGTAGATACAGTAATTGATACAGTAATATATGCTGGGTGTGTTTCTATTGTCCCATTGTGTCTGATTGGCTGCTGTACTTGCATTGTATGTGTTGTAATGTGTTTGTTGGTTGTTCTGCAAAATTCTGTGGGCAGTACTATGTTTTGTGGATTGTGAATAAAAGAGGCTGTATGTGCCAGTACAGGGAGTTCCTGCTTAACCCTCAAAGTGAAGTGTCGTCTCATTATTGGGGAAGGATTTATTGTATGCTGTTCCAGTTTGACTGCTAGGAGTCTGAACCTATTCGTATGGTTCTGCCTATTCAGCTGTTTATAGCATTCATATGCTTGAGAGAATTTATATGCTTCTCCGGTTCGGTGATTGTGGTGTCTGCCAGAGTGCTTGGAGTCCTCAGGAAACGCTAGGAGCATCCTTTAACGGAGGTACCCAGTCGGGGTGCCCGTCGATCCGTTACACATCATCTCCTGGTGAATGGGTTCTGTGTGCTCACAATTCAACCCACATAGAATCCTGTCATCAGAACTCTTGTTTAGAAGTCAACAATGTATATGAGGAAGTTGGAATTTGCTTTTTAGCGCTGCATGTTTATTATTTTATTTTTATATTTTTTTTAGCTTGTAGAATTGTGAGCTATAGATAATGACAGATACCCACTCTATCCAAAGGGGCATTTAACAGCAGTAATTAACTTAAATCGCTGCGCCTCTCAGAGTTCCCTGGATCATTAATACCAAAGGGGATAATTTATTTTCCTATTTGCTGTTCACGGTCACTCCTTTTGAATGTGCACACTGAGCACAATACTCCTCCCATTAAACTGTACTATAAACAAATTGACAACAGACATAGCATGAAGGCAGTCGGCTTATTCAGCAGTTCCACTCATTGAATGCAATATATATATTATTATTATTATTATTTTATTATTTATATAGCGCCATCAGATTCCGTAGCGCTGTACACCACATATTCCTAAAACCTCTACTGCACAGAATAAAACCAGAAATAAAGACTTGCCAAACAAACCAGAATTAAAAAACTTCTTCCAACCTCTTGGCAGTGCAAGTTCTGTTGTTTTAGGAAATATTTTCTCCTTTAATTGGTTATATTTATCTATAAAATGCGTTAAAACGGTTTCTAAAGGTATATATGTCACTATATTCAAGAACAGAATCAGAATACCAATATGGCATCTTTACAGAAATGGGAGAGACGTTGTCTGTAAAATTCTCTGTGTAAATAAATTGTGTGACAAATACAAAATAAAAAAAATAGAACCAACAGGTCGGTGATAAAAGTCTTAAATGATAAATGTCAAAATATCTACAAATATATACTTTTGTGTAGCTGTTTTGGATCCTGTGACTGCTATTAAAGTTGTCAATCTCAGTATGCCAAATATTGGTTTAGCTTTAGAACTTTAATTCACTACTTACAATGTTTGTATTAAAACTTCGAAAAAATGACCAAACTCATAGACTTACTGGACATGTTGACAGTCAAGACTAATTAGTAAATCTATTTTAAGTTATTTTGCTTCAACTGAAATTGTTGAGTTAGAATTACTAAATGCAAAATCGAGACAAAAATGCATGACTACAAAGCTAAAAAAGGTTCTTGATCACAAATCCGTCTCCTCTCAAAAGAGCCTTGGCCCTTAAGGGGTTAAAGCATACTAGCAGATTATTGCAAATTTTACCTTTGACCATTAACAAAAAAAAAAAATTAATAATCAACTATTATACAAAAATATGGCAGATCGTGCCAGAAGAGTAAAAACACTGTATGAGTAATGAGTTTTATTCTCTCCTAATAATAAACTATTATACACCTGTAGCATTATAAATAATGCACAGAAAAGGACCCAAGACATACTCAGAGGTTAGATAATATACAAATAATATGCTGCAATAAATAATGTAAAACAATACGAGTTTGCATCTTTATTGAATACTGCCGCATTCAGTGTACACAGAACATTATTTATGTTCCATAAGCCTGAATAACAGACCATCTATGGCCATATAACAAATTGCACAAAACTAAATACGTTCCTGGAAGCTTTATGATACTCCTGGGTGGCCGCCTGCTTGATATTTACGATAAGTACAAAGCAAGCGCACTATGGTTTAAGCACTCGGGTGTAAACATACAACAGTCCCTGTGTAATGTCAAACCAGCGGCGAGCTCCTCTCAGTCAGAGAAAGCAGTTAATTATACAGCAAAGCATTCGTTTTAAGATATAAAATGGATTTATAAAGACGCATTAACTAAATCTCTTATACATATCTTCAGTAAAGCAGATTAGAAATGTACAACCCATCCACTCAAAAACAAAGAGTTAAGCAGTGTTTGCGTTTGTATCAGCAATTAGAATGTTACTTTCTATATGCCGTTATATTTATATTACCAAATCAAATATAATTGGCCTAAACCAGAGGTGCCCAAAAGGTAGATCAACAGATGTTTGAAAACTACAGCTTCCATGATGCTAAGGCATTCTAAAGGCATGGAAGCATCATGGGAGTTGTAGTTCTACAACATCTGGGGATCTACCTTTTGGGTACACCTGCCTTAAACCATTGCACTCTTCCCTTCATATTGTTACAATTCTTAACTCACCGTATAGCCTTCTGTCTTCTTCTGACACCATTTCAGCAGAGCATTTCTCTTGGATCCTCCATATTCTCTGGCTAAGGCAGCTAGCGGATCCTTCCTTTCCACACTGGAAAAAAAAAAAACCACAAAAAGAATGACAAATAAACACATACTTAATTGAAACAGCAAGTTTCAATTGAAACGGCAAATTCAATTCAACAGCAGTTGGACATACACATTCCATCCAATGCAGAACAAATAATACAGACATGGATTTGAAAAATGTATTTTGTTTGTTGCTAAAGATTTTTTTGTTTGGTGCCTAAACACTCAGACAAGTAAACAAATATATACAGTTGCAAGAAAAAGTATGTGAACCCTTTGGAATGATATGGATTTCTGCACAAATTGGTCTTAAAATGTGATCTGATCATCATGGTTAAAGTTATTGCTGCCAAAGGAGGTTCAACCAGTTATTAAATCCAAGGGTTCACATACTTTTTCCACCTGCACTGTGAATGTTTACATGGTATGTTCAATAAAAACATGGCGAAAAAAAAGCATTTCATTCTTTGTGTGTTATTAGTTTAAGCAGACTGTGATTGTCTATTGTTGTGACTTAGATGATGATCAGATCACATTTTATGACCAATTTGGGCAGAAATCCATATCATTCCAAAGGGTTCACATACTTTTTCTTGCAACTGTATATATTTGAGCTGTTATTTAATATTTTCAGGTTACATTCATTCAGTCCCAAATTATAGCAAGGTGTCTTTAATATATGTCTGGAAGGCATTGCTGTGCCCTGTTAAATTCATGATTACAATGCAAAGCCTTAGAAGAAAAAATATATATATATAATTTCAAGTCTTGGCTTTCCATCAGATCTGAAATAGTCTCCTGCATAAATCCAGAAAGGGTTAATTCTATTCCACCCCAAGGTGTATGCACTGCAAACTCCTATAATGTCAGAATGAGTGCAAATAATTTTCATTTTCACAGCACATAAAATAAAGCAGGATTTTCCTTGGCTTGGCATTAATAAAGCCTTGATTAGAGATTAGCCTGTAAGAGACACCAAGTGATCTAATTATATGTGGACATAGGTAAAATTATCTTTTCACAAAGCATTATCTCGTTTCAGACACATATTACAGAAGAAACTAAAAATAACAGGGTGTGAGAGCGTCTTTTGAAGAAAAAAAAATAAAATAAGTGGGAACAAAATTAGCAAGAGACATATATTCCTCTCGTGTTAAAAAAAAAAAAAAAAAAAAAAGACGGAAACGGTTTCACTGGCTGAATTGTAAAGAGCAGTCAAGATTTGTCTTATAGTGTTCTGCTAATCTGAATAATTTCTTGAGCACTTTTTATTAAAGGGACACTATAGTCACCAGAACCATTAAGCTTAATGTAGGGGTTCTGGTGTCTATAGCCTGTCCCTGCAGGCGTTTTAATGTAAACACTGACTTTTCAGAGAAAAGGCAGTGTTTACATTGCTTCCTAGTGACACCTCTAGTGACAGTCACTCAGACGGTCACTAGAGGCATTTCCTGTGTCAGTGCTGCACAGTGTGCAGCACGTATATTCAGGGCCCCCACCCTCTGGAGGCGCTGAACGTTCCCCATTGAGATACATTGATTCAATGCATCTCTATGAGGAGATGCTGATTGGTGTAGCGTTTTGCAGCCAATCCTATGGCAAAGCATTGGATTGGCTGAGATCATGAAGCTTGATGATCTCAGCCAAAGAGGCAGGGCCAGTCGAGGAGAGACCAGCACAGCGTGTGAAAAAAAAAAAGTGAGTAAAAACACTATTTTTAAACACACACACATATACCATGACAGACAGACAGACAGACACACACATCATGACAGACACACACACACCATGACACAGACAGACAGGCACACACACACCATGACACAGACAGTCAGACACACACACACACACACACACCATGACAGACACACACACAGGGCCGCCATCAGAAATTTTGGGGCCCATAACACAGCTCAAGGTCTGGGCCCCCGGGTGCTCGCCTCCAAGCCCGCCCATAGGGCCTGCCTCCAAATCTCGCCCACAAGAATACACATACAGACACAAACGGACACAGACACACACAGAAAGATACACACATACTAACAGATACAAATACTGAAACAGACATACACACATACAGGCATACTGACACACACACACATATACAGACACACACATGCATAAGGAGATACAGATACACACACACTGACATATATACATACATACAGGCAGACATACATACTGATATACACACACACTGATATATACATACATACTGACGTACAGACACATACAGGCATACATACACACACACACACATACTGGCATACATACACACACATACACACACATATACTGGCATACATACACACACACACACATACTGGCATACATACACACACACACACATACTGGCATACATACACAAACACACATATACTGGCATACATACACACACGCATATACTGGCATACATACACACACGCATATACTGGCATACATACACACACACATACTGGCATACATACACACACACATACTGGCATACATACACACACACATACTGGCATACATACACACACACATACTGGCATACATACACACACACATACTGGCATACATACACACACACATACTGGCATACATACACACACACACTGGCATACATACACACACACACACACATACTGGCATACATACACACACACACATACTGGCATACATACACACACACACATACTGGCATACATACACACACACACATACTGGCATACATACACACACACACACATACTGGCATACATACACACACACACACACACACATACATACATACACACACATACATACATACACACACACACATACATACATACATACACACACATACTGGCATACATACACACATACTGGCATACATACACACATACTGGCATACATACACATATACATATACACACACACACCTCATTTTTCAGCCTGGGTGGCTGGGGAAGATGTGACTCGGCTGCCTCTCCTCTCGGCCTTCAGGCTGCTTTCTCCTTCCCGTGCGGAGTAAGCTGGGAGGAAGTGACCGCCCGGCCGTCACTTCTTCCCAGCAGCACTTGCGTTGCGGCTGCATTTTTTTTTTAAGGGGCCCAGTCACGCTATTACAGCGCTGACCGGGCCCCTGAAGATAATAGGGCCCATTGGGTGGCCCTAAATGCTTGGGCCACGGTGCAGATGCACTGGCGGCAGTTCCGCCGCTCCATGTGGTGCACACACACCATGACACAGACACACACACACATACACTCACACTGACAGACACACACATTATTGCTACCTGTGGGCGACTGGCCGGTGGGGTTGTGCAGGGCAGACAGCTGGGTGTGCTGGCGGCTGCAGGGGGAGCTGTGCTGTCTCTGCTCTGCTCCCCCGACCTCACGCACTACTTAATGAGCACGGGACCGGAATATGACATCATATTCCAGCCCCGGTCTCATTAAGTTGCGCGCTGGGGAGCAGAGCAGAGACAGCACAGCTCCCCCTGCGGCCGCAAGCACACACAGCTGTCTGCACGGCCCCAGGTGCCGACGGCCCACCGGGAAATTTCCTGGTATCTCAGTGGGCCAGTCCGGCCCAGTGCTGAACGCTCCCCATAGAGATGCATTGATTTAATGCATCTCTATGAGGAGATGCTGACAGGCACAGCGTGGCATTTTGCCGCTCATGTGCAATAGCGTCTCAATGCTTTTCTATGGGAAAGCATTGCATTAGCGGAGATTATCAAGTCTGATGATCTTAGCCATACTGGTGGAGCCAGGCAGAGCCAGCTGCAGAGAGAACGTCATGGTACAGTACATAAGAAATTGTGCCATGATGGTGTGAAAATAAATAGCAACAAATGCCAGCTGTGCGTACAATATCAATTAAAAGAAATTTAAGCCTTGTGATTTTTTTCTTATCTACTGGGTTTTATAAAAATATAATAAGTAACAGTCCCTGTCACTTTAAACAGAATGCCATCTTCTATTTTCTTTTTTTTTTTTTTTTATAATTCTTTATTTTTGTGGTGCATGTTTGGACATTCAGATGAGCAAAAACATTTCACAAGATGAATTATGACATGGATGCGACAACATTATGAAATATCAAGAGAGGACTGCACTTTTTTTTTTTTTGATAATGAATAAATGGTAAATTACAGGCTTAACATACATGTCTGGGTCATTACAAGCTTTTAAAATAACAGGAATATGCAGACATGAGAGTAAGAGTACAATCATGAGGAATCCAGACTAGAACTACAACAGGAGTTATCCACTGGTGTCTCGAGTATCAACAAGGCCCTGCACTATCTGAGAGCAGTAGTGCTATAACTGAATAAATGTTAGGAAGTATGGTGCTTATGGCTTCCGCCAGCTGCTTACATGCCCCTTGGTAGCAGTCTCAGTGTCTGAGTTAACCGATCCCCACAGGTGGTAGAAAGGAGGTACAGGTCGGGTTTTTCAGAGGAAAGAGTGCAGGGTTGCGCCGGAGCGGGGTTCCCCTCCAGCCCTGAGCTTCCATGATGGTCAAGTCCCGTCTCCCTCTGGGGTGTACTGGGGGCCTGGTGGTGTGGATCCTCAGCCGCTGTGAGTAATGCTTTGAGGCTCTCATCTCAGGCTGGCAGTCGGTAGATTGAGGGTGTGTAGCTAACGCAGGATTGCTCTGGGGAGGTCTCCTGTTTCCTGTCTGCTTGTAGCTGCTCCGGTCCTCCTGCTGCGATGTCAGCCCAGTCAGGGTGCGTTTTTGGATTCTCGCCCAGAATCTCCGGAAGATGTCCTCCAGGGAGCATAAATAGGATTGTGTGGAGCCACTGTGAGGCTGTAAAGTAGGGCGCATGATTTGCTCGTTCGGCGGGGGTTTAGCCGCCATTTTAGGATTTTCGCGCTCCGAGGTTAGGGTGTTCCTGGGAGCCTGCTAAGGGCTAGTGCAGGGTAAGTGTGGCACAGGGAGCCCAGTGGGGACCGGGATATCCCCCCCGGTCCAAAGGGGGGGGGGGAGGTTGGGGGAACCGCCGATCCAGACCAAGGGAGCAATCTCGAGGAGAGCGGCCGTCTCTCCCCAGCGCTGTCCCCAGCAGGCCTCAGTCCCAAACTTGGCTCCTCGGCGGGCGTCAGGCAGCCGAAGCTGTAGCTTGTTTTGTCGGGGGACCCCAGAGCCCCTCAGTGGGGAAATATCTTTGGTGTGTGCGGGATTAACCCCAAAATTCAGCTCAAGATGCGGGAGCTCAAGCGCCATGCGACTTCTCTGCTCCAGAGCCAAGCCCCGCCCCCGCCATCTTCTATTTTCAATAGTCCCCACACCCTCACACCAAAATGCTCCAGAGCACTTTAAACAATCGGCCATTCTATATTATATATACTAAAACGCGTCTTCAGAAAGTAGGTTGTCATCCACTGTAGCCTTTCTTCTGACTTGTGGCATCGTGGGACATACGTGTCAGTTAAACAGGTTATGTCAGCTCTTCCAATTTTGATGCCCTTCATGGGATGGGAAGATGTGACTAAAGCATTTGTTGATCAACAGGGATTGCACTGATGGTAAGTCGGTAGGCGTCCTGTATTTGTGCACTTGCTGGTAGACATAGGTGGGATCCTGCCTGCTATTTACGTTCCCCCATTTGAGGCAATCCTGTTCCGGGTGGCCTTTTCAGTGTGTTTTTCTTCAGCTCTATGGGTCGGCAGATTGGTGGCTCCAAGTTCTAGAGCTCAGTAACCCCTTTGTAGGAAGGATGTTCTTAAGTGTGAAAAAAAGGTGTAATTTTTGATTTAGTGATCTAATACTGATCAAACAGATAATGGTAGAGTGATTAGGATTGAAGCTACCATTATTTGGAGGTTCGTCCCAGTGCTGCGGGTTCCTTTTTGTTGCATGCATATGGGCCGATTCTTATCCATTCACAAGAATGTTTATGTTGGTGTTGCGCTCGTTAGAAGTGGATGATATTGATACTCAACTCATTCATTCCGCATTGGTCTGACTATGCAGGCAAGCAAGTTAGGTCTGTCAAACTCTTCCATTCAGCGACTGGGTCGTTGGGAATAGAACAGGTTTCGACTTTATGTTCGTCCACACCTTTGGTAGATGCCTGGGTATGGTTAATGTTCGGTTGATTTCTTTATTTCTAATTATTCTCTATATGTTTGGATCCTTGGGCATTCTTTTATTTATTGGGCAGCTGGGTCAGGCAGACAGAGGTCGTATGACCAAAATCTTGGGATTTCTCATCACCAGGTCAAGGTTAGGTAGTGTGAGATCGGGGGGTTGCGTTGGAGTTATCTGGAGTGATTTGGAGTGATCATTTCAGCGGTATGAATGGAACCAGTTATACTGCTGATTCTGCTAATCCACACTAGTGGTCATTACCTGGGTCAAGTGTGCACAACGCCAAAGGGGTACGACAAGGTAGATGTTGCTTCAAAATGACAATATCATGATTTGTACAACGCTTGCGTGGATTGGTGATTCATCATGTTGAACTAGAAGGAGACAGGTGCTGGCTTTGGTGGACAAATCCCCCCTCCCCATAGTAGGGGTGGGCGTCTGCGATGGCGGGTTTCCTGAGCCAGCAAGTTTGGTAAATGAATAATGCCCGGACAGGCTTGAAGAGTCGCAGCCTGAATTTGGTTGTAGCTGACAGTATTTGGTTGTACTGGTTTAAATAAAGCTGTGGCTGTTGCCCTTACCTACTTAACATAGTGTTGCGTTAGTTATTGGGAATGGAAGGGTAACAGGATTTGGTGATCGAATGAGTCAGCAGTCAAGCGTGGACCTGATGTCTTTTGATTTATTTTTTAAATTAATCTTGAGATGTTTATTGTATATATTTTTAAGACTGACATGTCTGCCGTCAGAACAATATACTATTGATAATTAACCATTCTCCATATGAAACAATAAAAAGAACACACAGTTTAGAATCCATAATGACTTGACAAGTGCGTATATGAAGGGGTAGACATGAGACTGAATAGAAGTGAAGGGATTGTTCTATTTCATATTTCCTGGGAGGAAATATAATAAAACAAAATAATGGTAGTATTTAACAATTTCTGGACTTTGCAAGAAAGCAAAATAAACCTTCAAATCCTCTAGGAGAAGCAGAATAGAAGGAAGTATTTTTGTAGGAATTCTGAGATTCTTTTAAATCCCCAACGTGCCAGTTAAGCATGCCCCGATAAATGAAATGATTGTTTCTTTTTAAAAGAAGCAGGATGCACGTCAATGGAAGAGACAACAGCTTTGTTAACGTGTAAAATATTGATTGATGAAACTCATGCTCACGTGTTTAAGAACCAGACAACATTACTATTCCATCAGAAGAATGTCAGCATTCCCTAAGGAGATGCTCCAAGTTGAAATTTTTACACCACAGAAAAATCTGAACCAAATGGTTGCTGTAAATAAACATCCAGTACATTTATCTTTAGCATTTATAGACGCAAGTCTTAAAGTCGTGAGACAGGATAACCTTGCTTGCTTTTTCTTCAAAAGGCATGTTTTTTCTTTTTTTGTGTTTCATAATCATTTTAGGATTTACAAACTAATCACATTTCTATCACGGTTTAAATTAGGCATTAGAAACTAATACAATTTACAAAGATGTGTTTTAATCCTCAAACATGATATTGTTATGCATTTTTTCCATTCTTTTTTTATTTCTGTTCAGTTTTTCATGTAATTATTATATTTTATATATAGTGTTCTAAGAATTTAAATGGGAATGTTGTACACATAACGTATAACAAGGAAATCAACCAAGAAACAGCCCATGCAGCAAATCATGGGGAGAAGAATAAAACATAAGATTACATTATGGTAATTAAAAGCCTGGCTATTAAATTATTATAGTGCTATTTTACGTAAATGGTGAACAACTTACCACTGAGCATCAGGGCAGGGGAAAGGCCAGCAAACATTTTATTTTATGGACTAGTGAGTTTTGCTTTGGATTTTCAAAGGATAAGTGGTCATGGATCTGGTTTCTATTTTTGTACCCATGGCCAAAATAATTTATTGCAAACTATTTTGTACTGAGGCTTTCAATACCATTCAACAATGTAAAATATTGTTATTAAATATTGAGAACAGCAGTCGTCATAGAAGAGACTCATTTAAACAAAGAAAGTCCCAAAAGCCACAGTACGCCCAAAAACTCACTCTTTTAAACCCTTAAGGGCCAAACTTCTGGAATAAAAGGGAATCATGACATGTCACACATGTCATGTGTCCTTAAGGGGTTAAGTTAGAGTGCATTAATTATGCAATGGGTGGTCTTCGCAAATACAGTGGAACCTCGGAATTTGAACTAAAATTTTGCGTTAAAAATGTTTCGGTACGTGAACGAGCCTCGGTACCCGAACACATCACACAGCATTCACCTCTATGGTAATCTCGTTGGTAATCTTAATCAGTGTCACCTGCTGGTTCTACATGAGTATCAATAGTCAGGCAGTATTCTGGAGAGGTTGATGGATACGGTGGACGAGCTGCTCTTTTCTTTTCACTTCGATGGGCAGTGCCCTTGCTGTGGTGGTCGCTCTTTGCAGTGGCCTCTGTGTAAGTGCAGGGGAGCAATCTTTTGGGACACCGCTGTTCCACGTTAGGCTTTCAGGTGGCTGGCACATTTCTTTGTTAAAGTGAACACAAGTACTGTAGTGACTGCATGTTGGCGATACAGTAGTCAGGAAGGATTGGATGTACTTCATGTACATGTACATGATCACACCTGGTGCATGATATGCCTGGAACGGATTAATCAAATTTCCATTAATTCCTATGGGAAATGTTGATTCGGTTCCCGAACACATCGGAACTCGAACAGCCTTCTGGAATGGATTAAGTTCGAATTCCGAGGCTCCACTGTACCAGTTTGTATGTTCAAATAGTTTTTTTCGTTTTTCATATAAGTCCGCATCAAGGGAATTGATGTAGGTTTGCCAAGTCTGGATTTTTTTTTGTTTTGTTCCTCATCTTTTTGTGACATTGTTTGATCCTCAAAGATTTTATCTTCATGGTATACTTTTAGGGGGGAGAGCGGTTGAAAGACATATTAAGTTCAGAGATTTTTGTCCCATTGAGAAAACGAAAGTAAACATTTGATAGGGAGCAGAAGACCACAATGTTTAGGAACACGGACATAAAGAGACACCATGTACTATAAAATAATTTTCTTAAACTCAACACAGCTGTGACTTACCTATGCAAGAAAAAACATAAACAAGCATAACACACAGCTAAGTAATCAAAAAATAGAAAAACACTGAGCTATATAACATTCTACACAGCACAACATCGAAGTACATAACACCAATCTGCATAATACAAAGCATACCATTACACAATACAAAGCATAACACAACACAACACAGAATAGCACAGTGCTATATAATACACTACATGGCACAGCACTGTGCTATATAACACAACACAGAATAGTACAGTGCTATATAATACACTACATGGCACAACACTGTGCTATATAACAAAATAACAGCCAAGTTATGCTACCCCTCTAATTCAAGTGGTAGATTAGATTTCCCTTAAATTTTCATTTTCGCAAAGCAGACCACAGTTCATAGCTAGCCTCATGTTGTATTTTCTCCCTAGAATAACATGGAAGAAACCATGATCATAAAATGGTGATTAAGCCGGTATCGAATACCAGACATACCGGTTTAATAGATACTATTTTATATTCTGGCTTTGGGATGGCTAGCATTGTTTTGGTTCACATAGGCAAGCATATGGATACCGGCTGTTACTGTGAAACCTGTACATCTAAGGGTTTCTATCCACAATTCTAAGAATTGTATTTCTCGGTTATTTGGTTCCTGCACTTATTTCACTCATGTTTCATCTCATCAGGATTGCAGTAAGAAGGGAGATAAGCACCTATGGGCCAGTAAGAAGGGAGATAAGCACCTATGGGCCAGTAAGAAGGGAGATAAGCACCTATGGGCCAGTAAGAAGGGAGATAAGCACCTATGGGACAGTAAGAAGGGAGATAAGCACCTATGGGACAGTAAGAAGGGAGATAAGCACCTATGGGACAGTAAGAAGGGAGATAAGCACCTATGGGACAGTAAGAAGGGAGATAAGCACCTATGGGACAGTAAGAAGGGAGATAAGCACCTATGGGACAGTAAGAAGGGAGATAAGCACCTATGGGCCAGTAAGAAGGGAGATAAGCACCTATGGGCCAGTAAGAAGGGAGATAAGCACCTATGGGCCAGTAAGAAGGGAGATAAGCACCTATGGGCCAGTAAGAAGGGAGATAAGCACCTATGGGACAGTAAGAAGGGAGATAAGCACCTATGGGACAGTAAGAAGGGAGATAAGCACCTATGGGACAGTAAGAAGGGAGATAAGCACCTATGGGACAGTAAGAAGGGAGATAAGCACCTATGGGCCAGTAAGAAGGGAGATAAGCACCTATGGGCCAGTAAGAAGGGAGATAAGCACCTATGGGCCAGTAAGAAGGGAGATAAGCACCTATGGGCCAGTAAGAAGGGAGATAAGCACCTATGGGCCAGTAAGAAGGGAGATAAGCACCTATGGGCCAGTAAGAAGGGAGATAAGCACCTATGGGACAGTAAGAAGGGAGATAAGCACCTATGGGACAGTAAGAAGGGAGATAAGCACCTATGGGACAGTAAGAAGGGAGATAAGCACCTATGGGACAGTAAGAAGGGAGATAAGCACCTATGGGCCAGTAAGAAGGGAGATAAGCACCTATGGGACAGTAAGAAGGGAGATAAGCACCTATGGGACAGTAAGAAGGGAGATAAGCACCTATGGGCCAGTAAGAAGGGAGATAGGCACCTATGGGACAGTAAGAAGGGAGATAAGCACCTATGGGACAGTAAGAAGGGAGATAAGCACCTATGGGACAGTAAGAAGGGAGATAAGCACCTATGGGCCAGTAAGAAGGGAGATAAGCACCTATGGGACAGTAAGAAGGGAGATAAGCACCTATGGGACAGTAAGAAGGGAGATAAGCACCTATGGGACAGTAAGAAGGGAGATAAGCACCTATGGGACAGGTTTACAAACCTGCACAGTAAAGAACAGCATTGTGATTGTGTTTTTTTTGGGTTCACCTTCACTTCTCTTCCAATGCACTTAAAGGGGTACACTAAGCACTATTGCCGTTACAACATTCTGCAGAGGTTTTGGTGACAGGAGTCCCCTGGTACAATCCTACAGTAAATTGGCAAACTGTTTACCACCATTCGCATCCTATCAGTTCTATATTTCATCCATTAGTGACAAAAAGATGGAGCAGCTACTTACATAGTGATGTGACTCTCCAGGCTCCTATCCACCCTCCCCTGATGGTCAGATGATTAATTCCTAGTTGAAATCTGACTTTTCAATGATAGATTTTCAACAAAACCATTATGGCTCATTGTGCATTTTTGTTGTTGTAAATCTTACCTGATTTTACTGTGTGGAACCCAGGTGTCTAGAGAAAGGGATGTATTTCTAGTTCCAAAACTGATAGGGGAATGCGTGTTAAGAGACTCCAGAGAGGGACTCTTAACAGGATATCTTTCTGGAGTGAAGTCTTCTCCATGGTCTTTCAATTTTACTGAGGACAAAAAGGCAAGGATTATTATTTTAAGGTATAACTCAACCAAAGGTTAAATATATTTTATTATGATTATATTGTTTTTGCTGATTGGTAGAGTCCCTTCCTGGTCTGGTAGTTTTCTGTATGCTGCACTTGTCTGTGCAAGGAGAGCATTTTTTAGGGTTTTAAAATATATACATTTTCTCTTTTATGATATTTTTGCACAATTGTTGAAAGTATTATCTACATAATGCAAACTAATGCAGTCCACCATAACAGCACTTTGTTTTTGCTTAACCAGAAAGAACTGGAAATTTAGAAATTTACACAGGACAGAACGGGGATCGCCAAAAACCCTACACATATAGGTACTGCAATAATACAAGATCTTAGGAAATGCCACACTGTGTACATTTACACCCATGTGATTCTACATGTAACAGGATCTACCACTGATGGGATTTATAGCTGAGAAGGAACATGTTTTGAGTTCTTAACTCGCTGAACAAATAACTTGCATTGTGCAGCTGTGACCGAGACACTTTGAACTGGATTCAGGATGACTTCCCAGAAACACCAGAGCAATTTTTCCCATCCCTTAGTCCTGTGTGAACAGTGCAGCCTCTGTTG
Organism: Pelobates fuscus; assembly: GCF_036172605.1. Classification (NCBI taxonomy): domain Eukaryota; kingdom Metazoa; phylum Chordata; class Amphibia; order Anura; family Pelobatidae; genus Pelobates; species Pelobates fuscus. The sequence continues at coordinate 91,445,803 of NC_086317.1, read as the reverse complement.
GATACATTACATCACTGTTGTTTCAATGGGATGTGTACAAAGCATCCCTTGTACGGAGGGCCAATATTGTTGGGTCTCCAGTGATTTCTATTATATTTAACAGCTTTGTGTCCTTCATCTGGCAGTCAGCAATGGACACTTTATAGCCAGACATTGACCAAGCCAATCGATCTCCTAGACAGACCTGTTGCAAATAATTAAATAGCACGCTTGCTCGCTGAATATTTTATAGACTTTCGAGATAAGGAATATCTCTGCTTCTAAAATTAACTATACACCGTCATCATCGACACGCTGTTATTTTAGAAACGGTTAGGTATTCAAAACAGTTATTTCTTTTTATCTTAGGCACACAAATATTATATTGTAAATAGTAGATCTTACGCATACCAGGAAAAATCAAAACAAAGAAGAGGAAGCTCATTTTAGCTGTAGAGGGACGTGGCCTGGACGTTAAAAAAAGCGCCAGTGTAGACTGAATTAATCCTATTCAGGACGATGAATGTGGTCCCAAAATAGCTGCATCCGGACTTTATAAAGCCCTTTTGGGTTGTTTTTTTTTTTCCCTTTTCTTATTGAGCCAATTTTAAAAATAGAATCTGGATCTTATCCAGACACGCACAACTTAACAAGTACAAAAGAAAAGAAAGAGGTTTCTTTTGGCACAATTCAAGTGAAAGTCAGCGATTTCCGTGTTTTTATTACTCAATGCCATAGCAACACTTTACCTGGAAAGTCTAACTGCCGCTCCGTGTCTTTGCCTTGAAGTTTCGTATGGCTGGAAACCGAAAGCCTCTGTGATGAAAGCACAAAAGACATTAATAAACTTAACCAATAAAAAACATATTCCAACATATCATGTATTGGGCAACATTAAATACATGATACTCTCGTTGACAAATTACATTGTTGCGCATAAGTAAATTAATAATATTAATGAAAATGTCAGAAGACGGAAAATTCTACACACAATGGCCAAACATACGCAGAAAGGCCACATATCTAACCGTATCTCCAATGTATGTTAAGAAATACAGAATAATACATTTGAATTCATTAATTTACAATGGATTATAAGAAATAATTTCACTAGTCAGGGAATCATTTAAAGTCATGGTACCATCTAAGCACTTTTTGTTAGCAGTCCAGAACTGTCCAGTTGTATGGATTTTTGACGACAGATATTGATCTTAAAGCAGATCTGTCAACGTCTGGGGACTTTGCAAACTTGCAGAGAACCCATCGGTGACATCTTCTGCTTATAGTCCGGTGGCCGGAGGGAAGGCAAAGGTAATATTTATTTACCTGAACCTGCTGCTCAGAGGTGCCACCACCGTCAGAACGTTTTGAAAGGAAATAGATTTAATTTTTGTAATGAAGCATGTGCAAACAATTATAAAAACTCATTCCTACTTTTGGCATGTAATAGGATCCTTAAGCCATATACATGCTTTTTAAAAAAAAAAAAAAAAACATGAAAGCACTCCACTGCCCAAATACAAAACAAAAGTAAAAATCACTCTTTAGTATACATATTTCAAAGGAAAATATGCATGCATTTAATTACGTATTCTTTTTAATCAGTGGTACACCTAAAAACTGTTTGCAAAAAAGCTGTAGATCTCTTGTCTGCATCCTTTGCAAGCCCTCTACTTCTAACCCTGCCCAGACTTTCTGTATCTGGCCAATTACAGACTTCCCAATGAGAAATCTTTGCAAGGCAGGTGCTCTGGACACTTGCTTGCCTCCTGAGCTAAACAAACCAGGAAGTAACTGGATCTCTGCTTGAAAGCCTAGGGGGTGTAACCATTTACATTTTGAAAGTGCCAATTCCTATTGAAATTGCAAAATGATGGGGCGTGGCCTGAGCTCTGACCGAGATGGACGCATAGAGAGTGAGCTCCGCTCCGCCAGCACAAAACACAGCCTTAAAACTAGCAATAAACGGCACACATGGGACGAAATCGCCGCACCGATACCCCTCAGACCCCGAGGGGCTCCCAGTCCGGACACACTCACGGACCGATGGACGGCTTCCTCCAAACCCACACCGAAGTAAGTGGGGAAGCGTGCGGATCCAATATGGCGCCGACATCACCCCCCACGAGCGGACCGCGTGGCACTACCCTGGATGGGCTTGGGGAAGAGATCCGCTCGATGGCTGCAGCAATGGTGACTAAGGCAGACCTCTTAATTCACACCACATCCATACAAGATGCTTTACGTGCGGAAATTGCAGGTATCAGATCAGAGGTTGCAGCACAAGCAGGCCGCATTCAGACTATTGAGCACACACAGGAGGCCCAATCCACAAGACTGCAGGCAACTGACACAGCCCTTGCACGCCAGGGAGAAATGCTGTTGCACATGAGGAGGACAGTGGAAGACTTAGACAACAGGGGACGGAGGAGCAATATCAGAGTACGTGGAGTCCCTGAAGCTGAAGGAGAGGAAAATGTCGAACACACCCTGAATGATCTCTTCCGTCTGATCATGGGTGAGCAAGCTCCTCACACCTTCAAATACGACCGTGCACACAGAGCATTGCGCCCCAGATCCCTAGAGGACAGCCCAAGGGATATCATATGCTGCCTCAGCTCGTTCCGTGACAAAGAAGCCATCATGAAAGCAGCTAGAGCTCAACCTACCTGGAACCATCGAGGGGCACTGGTCTCAATATTTAACGACCTCTCGCCCATCACCTTAGAGGCCAGGAGGGCTTTAAAACCCGTCACGGCAGCCTTACAAGAACGAAATATCGCCTATAGATGGGGTTTCCCATTTGCCTTGATGGCCAGACACCAGAATGGCTGGGCCTCCATTCGGTGGCCAGAAGAGATCCCCAGATTCCTCGAGGAAATGGACTTACCGAACATCTCGATCCCGGACTGGGTCCTGGGCCCATTGGGAGGGAGACCCCAACCTCAAAGGGGAGCGCCACGGAGGCGTGGAGGTGGTTCGCCCCGGGGCCTAGCGAGACGCAGACGCAACAACCCAGAGGCACCAGAATAATGAGTATGCTCACCGCCTCCCTAAATACCCATCCCAAATTCTGCATTCCCCTGGATACCCACGTACCCACCACCCCCTTGAAATTTATGGACTAGCCGCGGACATTGGAACCCTAGGGGACTACCCCTCACAAAGACAGGTCACAATTTCCCTTCGTTGCGCCAACTCGCTGGATATGGGTGGTAATCGTTATATGCCCACACGGACATAAGTGAGAACACGTTCAATACCAACTCTCAGACCAAAGGACACAGAACCCACCAACTACGGAAAATATGGACACTGCGACACACTTGTTGAATGGTGCACCGAACCAGCCCCTGGAAAGCAGATACACCAGGAAGAACGGCCCCATGCACGTGTGACTGTTTCTAACCCTACAAAACAGGACTCCGTTGTGAGAACCGCACACCTCTGCATTGAACAAAACTCTGAACCCCCACACTGCACCGTCTAATCGAAAGATGCTCACGATGGACTTACGGTACAGGGTGTCACGTCCACACTCACACAACATTAGGTGTTCAACTTACTGACACGCTTAAAGTCATGTTACCTACACATAGGCCGCACACAGCTCACATTTCAAAGGTTATGCACACACTCATTCTGTTGCAACATCTGTAATACCAGGGTATACTAGCAGGGACATGTACCTATACCGCATGCTACACCCCGCAACATGATGTAAGGGGGGGAGAGGGGCTCTAGGGGGTATATGACTACAACAATGTCGAGGAATAATGCTACTTATTACTTATACAGACACACGTGGAGGTGATACCATTGATTGTACCTTATACGCATTGCCTGATACTCGTTAAATGTACATCCATTGCGGGGATAGATGTGGGATGGGTGGAGGGGAGACGGGGAGGGGAAGTGACTTGAATTATGCCACATGTTTAATAATATTGCTATGTTGAAATGTTTATATGTTGCTATTCATGTTTTCTTTGTTCCATACCATGCCATGTGTTCCTCACAGCACTAGGCTGTGATGCTGGCGGTGGGGAGTTAGTTGATACGAACCACATACCACACACATACTTTGGATCCGTATCGGATCGGGGCGAGGCCGCCTACCCCTACGACAGGCCGTGCATAGAATACAACGGCGGAGCTCCCCGGGACCCCAACTCCTGGTCTGGTTACTGGAGTGGGCCTAGGCAACTCCTGCCGTCGCACGACTATACCCCCCTTCTCCTGAAGGGGGACCGAGGTGACCACTCTCCCTTCCCACTGTGGGGATCACCTCTATCTGGGGACCTAACAACCCCATTTTCTTAACCTTCCCACTACACCCACCTTACACCTTACACTCCACACTTAACACACCGGCGTCTACCTCTCCCTTGCCCTGCGGTGCGGCCCACGGGCGGGTGGGCTCACCGAACCCGGCACCCTACCTAATCCCAACATCTCCTACCCAGATAACACGTAAAAGTCCGCACACTCGAGAGACCCACGAATTATTGCTACACAGATATAGCCAGGGACTACAATACACGCAAAGGAGTAACACGACATAACCTGCTACACCACGCACGCGCAACACATAGAACCCCGGGAAACTATACGGAGACACGATTAGGCCTACTGATAACAATAGCTAAAAGACAGGTACTGGTGTCTCCGCGCGACCGGGCTACCTCGGTGGTGTGCATATGGCGTACCTCGGTGCCCCGCTCAATGTCATGACTCTCAACTGTCGGGGCCTAAACGTCCCAGAACGACGCACTCACCTACTGCGGGAATTACATACGAAACGGATCTCAGTGGCAATGCTCCAAGAGACCCATTTCCTTGAGGGCTCCGCACCCAAACTCCGAAACCAACACTTCCCTAACAACTCCTTTGGCAATCACCCCACGGCCCGCAGAGCCGGAGTTGCAATACTACTCGCAGCCGAACTGGACTTTAAAGAACTAGGTAAGATGACAGGCACACAAGGGAGATTTCTCTTCCTCAAAGGCACCATTGCAGGCAAGCTTTACACCTTAGCATCCATCTATGTGCCCAATAAGAACCAGGCACGCTTCATCCGAAGAACATTGAACAAGCTGCGGGAATTCTCCGAGGGCTCACTCATCCTGGGGGGGGACCTTAACACCCCCCTAGAACCCCACATAGACACCTCCACAGGGCACAGCCATATACCACGATCTAGCCTTCACTCAATACGTAAGTCGATGGACGACCTGGGGCTAGTAGACTGTTGGAGAACGCTCAACCCAGATACTAAAGACTACACTCATTACTCCGCACTCCATGGACGCTACTCGCGAATTGACTACCTGTTACTTCAACAGGAAGGATTGCCCAGATTACGGAAGGCCACCATAGAACCCGCTACATGGTCTGACCATGGCCCGGTGACAGTGGAACTGGAATCGCCGATGTTCAAGCCGGCACAATGGACTTGGCGCTTAAACGAGTCCCTGCTCCAGGACCCGGAGGTGAAAGGGGAAATTACGCAAGCTCTCGACCTATACTTTCAAGAAAATGATGTGGCGGACATTTCACCAATCACACTGTGGGAAGCCCACAAGTGCACCATACGTGGCACACTCATCAAAATCGCCTCACGCAAGAAAAAGGCAATCCTGAGGGAAATGACGGACCTATATGCTACCATCTCGAGGTTGGAACTCCAACACAAAGAAACTCAAAGTGCCGACGTACAAAGGGACTTAACAGAGGCCCGACACCGACTCAGGGACCTAATCACGAAAAGACACCACCGATCTCTACAACGCTCAAAAAATTTTTTTTATATCCACGCAAACAAAGGTGGCAAATACCTGGCCCGCATCCTGAAAGGCGACACCCCCCGCACACGGGTGCACAAGATACGACTACCGACAGGGAATTCATCCCAACACCCAGACGACATCGCAAAGGAATTCCGTCGATTTTACCACACCTTATACAACCTACCTGGCCCCGGAGTTATGCCACCGACGCAAAATAACAACACATCTATACACGACTACCTGCGTAACACCGTAAGCCGAACAGTGACAAGGGAGGCAGCTAACATACTGGACGACCCGGTTAGTATCGAGGAGATGACGGCGGCCCTGAAGCGCACCAAATTGGGCAAAGCTCCAGGACCTGACGGCTTCTCCACAGGATATTACAAACGCTTTTCTTCCATCCTCCTGCCGAGACTGACGACTGCGGTCAACACCATCACCGAGGGGCAACGATTTGGACCAGAATCTCTGACAGCTACCATCACAGTGTTACTCAAGCCCGGAAAAGACCCCGAACAGTGCAGCAGTTACCGTCCAATATCCCTATTAAACGTAGACACGAAACTACTCACTAAAGTACTCGCAACCAGGATACAACGTGTGCTACCGAGTCTGATCCACGCGGATCAGACGGGGTTCATACCAGGGAGAGAGGCCCGTGACAGCACCCTACGCCTCTTCTCTATACAACACAGAGCCCGGGAGTCACGGGATAAGATTTTCCTACTTTCCACAGATGCTGAAAAAGCTTTTGACCGCGTCAACTGGTCATACATGCTGGACACGCTGCGAGCCATGGGACTCGGACAAAACATGCTGACATGGATATCGGCGCTGTACGATTCGCCCCGAGCAACGGTCCGAGTGAATGGGGCCCTGACACCTAGCTTTGCGATAAACAACGGAACGAGACAGGGATGTCCCCTGTCACCACTCTTATTCGCAATGACACTGGAGCCGTTGCTACAGGCGATCCGACAGAACCCAGATATCACGGGATACACATGGAAGGACACAGAGCACAAGGTAGCCGCTTACGCGGATGACCTCCTTTTTTTTATATCTAACCCACGGATCACGATCCCATGCCTACTCCTGGAATTTGAAAAATTTGGGAGAATATCGGGGTTCAAGCTGAACCTTTCAAAATGTGAGGTACTCAACTTGACCTTCCCAACAGGAGAATATACAGACATGGGAGCCACCTTCCCGTTCCGATGGTGCGTAGGGAAGATGAAATACCTCGGTGTCTGGATAACTACGAACCCCCAAGAGCTGTACCGATATAATTTCGCACACATCCTCCAACAGGTAACCAGAGATCTCGACAATTGGAGATATCCGCACATTACATGGCATGGTCGAATTGCCGTACTTAAAATGAATGTACTACCGAGAATCCTCTATCTGTTTCAAACAATCCCGCTGGCACCACCGCCTATCTTCTTTTCCACCCTAAAATCGGCTATCATACGGTACGTCTGGAGGGGAGAAACATCCAGACTACGACACGAAATTCTATGCCTACCTAGACGAGAAGGAGGGCTGGCACTCCCAGATTTCCAACGATACCATCAAGCAACCACGATGCAGCGCATTCTAGAATGGCACTCCAACGACTCCCCAAAACTATGGGTGACTTTGGACAGAGGAGACTCGAAAGCTAAACTTGAGGCAGCAGTGTGGCAAGGAGGATCGAGACGTCACAATGACGGGGGAACAGGGAACCCAGTGACTCAAACACTGGTGACGTGGGGGAAGATAAGGAAAACCACACAGGTCTCCCCGATCCCTAGCCCCCTGATCCCCATTACACCTAACGCGGGTATAGGGGGAGGTGTCCCGGCCCGGGCTTGGATATTCCTGGAAGCAAGGGACTACATCCCGATATACACTGTGCTTAAAGAAGGAACGTTACAGCCCCTGCGCGCACTGTTGGCGGATAGACCTCTTACACCAATGGCATCCCTCCGACATATGCAGCTAACACATTATTATGAATCGCTTCCACTCAAAGAACAGCTACATAGAGAACTCACCTGGTTCGAGGATATATGCCATCGTGGAGCGCAACTCGACAAAGCAGTCTCACAGCTCTACCAGCACTTAATAGTCAGTACCACCGCAAATAACCACACCTTCAAGAGACGATGGGAAGACCAACTGGGAGAAACCATATCAACATCGCAGTGGGACAAAGCACTCTTGTGGCAACACAAAAGCTCCTCCAGTTCCCACTACCAGGAGGTCAATTATAAACTGATCTCCATGTGGTACAGAACGCCAGTCGCCTTACACAGAATATTCCCGGAGGTGTCCCCAACATGCTGGAGATGCCAGGAGGAAAGGGGGACGGTGGTTCACCTGTGGTGGGATTGTAATACCATTATACCATACTGGGAACAAATTAGGACAGAAATTAAAGTGGTCCTAGGGGATGATACAGAGTGGTCTAAAGAACTGGCTCTCCTCCATATCACCTCTCAGTCCATATCTAGATATAAGAAGTCCATACTCAGACACTTATTGAACGCAGCCAAGGCCCTTATACCTCTGTACTGGAAACGTGTGGAAGTCCCCACGGTGGAGGAGTGGCGCCATAGGGTCGGAGACATACAACTGGCGGAGGCACTGCAGGCATCCCTGGCGGGCCGAGAGACTAGGCACGCGGAGCTATGGCAACCATGGTTCATTTACAAAGCCAGAGGCCACTAAATAAAACACAGCCTAACATGAGGGAGGGGGAAATGAGGTTGAACATTATAACATAACACAGCACGTTCACAATGCCGGATACTCAAACACCCTTATACCGAGGGAATACCCACGAGAATAGTACCCTCAACATTAGATCTCGGGCATGGTCTCCCACACACCCAATCTGGCGCTGGGGATGAGTAGCCCGAGCGAACAAGGCCTTCCCTCACTGGGACGATGGGGTCGCTTGCCGTGGGGGCCGCATCGCGGGGATCCGGAGGGGGACGCTGACATGAACACCACCACAACCCACCTATCATATCGCCTACCAACAATCTGATCTTCCTCACTACCTACAAATAAAGACACCTCACATAGACTTCATCATGTACACTCTACTCGGAGGGGCAAAAAGGTACTCAGATGTGAGATGAAATACCCCACCTGTGGGAAAGCACTATTTTTGTTTACTTACACACGCTACAACCTTGACATACACACACTATACACTCATATAAAAGGACACTGCATCTTACACATATCGAAGGTATTAACAAGCACAATCTGTTGGGGGAAAAAAAAAAAAAAAAAAAAAATGTTGAATTATAAACTGAAAGATATAAGATACAGACATACTATGTAACCACGAATGTTTATTTGAAGCCTATGAGCCCTATAATTACTGTTACCTTGCTAATTTATATGATATCCTACTCCTTTTCAAAAACCTAAAACACAACAACAAACGAAAAATGAAAACAAACAGAAAAAAAAAAAAAAAAAAAAAAAAAAATGCTGTACAGTCTTATGCAACACTTTATACACTGTTATGTCATGATAACTTGTTCGTTACCAGTTCTAAAATATATTGTACCAGATGTTCTTTCTTACTGGCCTGCGAGCCTAAGACACTTGTTGCTGTACGGTGAACAAATAAAAAGATTTAAAAAAAAAAAAAGAAATTGCAAAATGATAAAAATGAGGACTCACCCATCACACATAAAGCATTTGAACAAGCTAAAGTGCTTTAGTGGACCAGAGTGCCACTTTAGGAACCTTATTAAAAGAAGTATACTGCAAAATACAAACATTTCCTAAGTACTATCTAGCCAGGAAAAGACAGTGCACAGATGTGCCTCCTCATTGCAGAATGCAAGCAGTGAAACACATGTCATCTAGAGAATGGCTGGTTGACAACTTTATATTTAAAAGGTTTATTTCCTGTTCTACAAAGAAAAGATGGTATCTTATGAACCGACAGGTTGTACATGGTTTTCAAATTTACCTGACATATTTGCAAATATAAATAATCCCAAAGAAAAATCTTCTTAAAGGAACGCTCCAAAAAACATAACCACTACAGTACAATGCAGTGGTTTTGGTGCCAGGAATGCCCAGGCACCCCTGCCGTGTAAGTAGTCTCTGATGATCTCTGCCTCTCCTATTCCTATTTTTAGAACAAGAAGCCCACTCTAAGCCAGGGGTTCTCAACCCAGTCCTCAAGGACCCCCTACCAGTCCAGGATTTAGGGATTACCCTGTTGTGTGTAAAGTGCCCCCCCCCCCTAAAAGAAAAAAACACAGTAGACACAGTAGGGTCTACTTGAGGACTGGGTTGAGAACCCCTGCTAAGCCAATGAGCTAAGCTCTGCACCGCAAGGCTTAGCTCAGGCAGAGAGTTTCCGGTCTGTGGACCCCAAGTAAGAAGTCAAATCGTTAGCAAATCCCACTACAATAATCTGTTAAACACGAACAGACTAATGTGTGTAATCTATAGATCAATATAAATGACACTATGCAAAAGATCAATACACAGTGAGCTAACTGCTCCACTTTGACCTAGTATTGTTTTTTGTGCATGGAGCCAAGAGTGTATTTCTACAAATAAACCAGGCATCATGACACTGTATAATGTCAGATATGTTTGCTTTATCTGTTCATGCAAAACAATATGCATTTGAGAAAGTGTCATTCAGACATGAAATGCATATAGACGGGCATGTATTAAGTTGTGTGGCACTATAATTTATTACCTGCCATCTTTTCTTTTATTTTGTTATGTATTTCTTCTAATAATAAATGCGATATATTTTTCCTATAACCCTGTATCGATTCTACTTTGAATGCAAGTAATTTTTCACGTGTGCAATGTTTATTTACAGGGGGCCCTCCTACAGGTAGTAATAATCGTATGGCTACATGGAATCTAACTATGTAACGCATATAATTGGATGAATTGCTGTGGTAGCAATGGACTCGTTTAGTGCGTATGATAAAAGCTTTTTGAATTTGATTAAAAAGTTACTCCAACCAATAACAGTGCCTTGCTTGCATGACGCCGCCGCCCCCCAGCGACCAGCATAAAAAAATAAATAAAAAAAAGTAAAAGGATGAAATTACTTTAGATCCCATGCAGAGGCCGAGTTCTCCCTGAAGCCCATTCAGCCTCTAGTTATGTCACTCCACTTCACAGGATGAGCTAAGAGGAGGACTTGGGTGGCACAAAGGTAGGGATGTGCTGCCATTACTCCCCTTTCACCAACATGCAGATGACAGACACCCAGTATGCACAGAATTAACATTAGCTCGGTTAATGACGCTGCCATCATTACAGATTGCTGTGTATGTACCGCATTTCAAACTGTAATGGTGCACATACAGACTTCAATCACTGACGTTGGCATGGCGCTTGGATTAACCCTTTAACATTTATAACAGTAGGCATAATCAGTGTGTTAAGCAAAGATTGAGTAAATACCAGAGAAAGGATTCCAATTAGAACAGTTATGTAGTGTGTATCATCCCACCATTCACGCTCCTCTAGTAACATGCTAATAAAAAATAAACAGAACAACCGAAAATACTCTTATTCAGGCTGTTAAAGGGACACTCCACTTCTCAAATATAAAAAAAAAAATGTTGTAGATATAAGCCCAATGAAAACACGCATGCATCAAATTATGCATGTTTTCATTGACAGTATATCTAAATACAGCATGTAAAACCTGCTGACCTCTTGTCTGCAGCCTTTGCAAGCTCTCCCATTCTAACCCCATCCAGATTTTATGTGGCTGTCCAATCACAAACTTCTCAATGAGGTTCAATGAGAAGTCTTTGCAAGGCAGGTGCTCCACCTGTAACAGACCTGTTGTCTGATTGACAGCTGGGAGTGTAAAAATAATTCTTTAGAAAAGTGTCAATTGCTATTGAACTCTGCACTTATTTTGTAAAAATTTTAAAAATAGGACACACAATTTACACATAAATCAATTCAGTATGTGTTTAGGGGTCTGGGTGTCCCTTTAATTCCCTGAGAAGAGAGTTTACATCTCAGTAAAATGAATGTGACAATATATTTCAGATAATTTGATAGCATATAAATTTTAAATTAAAATTATGATCCGCAAGTCACTCCTTAAACATTTAAATCAGAATACATATGAAATATCACTTATGGCCCTATCTGGGAATATTTACGAGTCAGTGCCCTGGAGACCCTTGCATTTTATCTTTATGAACATCTGGCCTTGACTAGAGGAATAGGAGTTAGTTTAAAAAAAACAGATAGGACTGTCCTTTGATGTCCACTGGACATACTTTCAATGACTTACAAAATTATTTCAGGTTTGCTTGTAGGGTTTAGACAGAGCAGGTTTATGAAGAGATGGGGGACCTTAGCAATCCACCTGCTGGCTTACAATGACATGTTTTAGTCTGGAACAGCTCTAGCACCAGTGACTCTCTGTTCTTGTTAATGTTCCCTCAAATTTAAATTTGTATGCATTTCCTACCTCATTCTAATTGCATTACCTGTGTAACAACACGTTGTGGTATACTGCAACTTTATTCTATTTGTATCTGATGTTGGTGGGTCAAACTCACAATATATGTTGATTTTTGATACAATATATACAATACAAAGTGCCACGATAACCCAAAAAATGTCTTCTTAGTGAAGTGGTTTTGGTGTATAGACCTAGACCTTTTTGATGCCCATTTTGTTGCCCCCTCCTGCCAGTCACTCTGTGTAGCGTGGGCGGTCCGTGCCGCCCAGCCATGCTACACAGAGTTAGGAAGCACAACAGGTAAGGGGTGGGAGATGGCACTAAGGGACACTGGTGGGGGGGGAGGGAGAGAGGGAGAGACCACTAAGGGACACTGGGGGGCGGAGGGGGAGATAGACCACTAACGGACACGGGGGGGGGGGGGAGAGGAGTAATTTTTCAAAGATTTTTTTTGAAGGAGTGGAGACTGGGTGAGAGTCTAACAGAGAGGGGAAGGGCGTTCCATAGGAATAGTGCAGCCCTAGGGAAGTCTTTAAGGCGAGCATTAGAGGTAGGAGTACGAACAGAGGTTAGACGTAGGTCTATGGCAGAGTGTAGTGGCCCAGAAGGGACATATTTGTGTATTAGTGAGGATAATTGGTGACTTCATCAGAGGGGAAGTGGCTGCAGCACTGTCCCAGCGCTGGAACAGTGGTAAGTTTCATTGCTTTACTTTTTAAAAAACATTTTAATTTTAACAATCTAAATTAAATTAAACATTTTTTTATTTTTTTTAATGAAAAACACTCTAAGGTTTAAAATAAATATATTTTTATCATTAGGATATTCCTTTAATGTTTATTAGTAGAGACGTACTGGATACCACACTCACCAAGTAACCCAGGTGCTCTGAAACCAGGGCTGGCCAGGCCTCCCTTTCAAGATATACAGAATAAATAACAGTTCAGGCACTGCAGGATAACAAGTATATCAGCTTTATTAGGGCAAAAACAGCAGCATTTTGACCCTACCGTGATAAAGACCCAGTAGGGTCGAAACGTTGCTGTCTTAATAATAAAGCTGCTATTTTTTGTTATCCCAGAGTGCCTGAACTGTTATTTATTTTGCATACCTTTAATATTTATTGACTAATTTGTTTGTATTGAAAGTGAATTTCCATTTTTTCTGAACTGATTTACAATTATTATTAATTTATTTTAAGCCATGTCTATTCCTCTTTCTGATTCATAGTTTAAAAGAAAAAAGACAAAAAAACTGGAGAGAAAATGCCAATAAAAGTCCTTATATTAAATGCTTAAACTCGAAATAGCACAGATCTATGGGAAGTTGGCTGTCTGGCTTTCACTTCCCTGCATTTAGCCCTTCCTCCTCATTCATTGAGTTCAATGCTTTGTTTATTTGGCATCAAATCAAAAGAATTCTTAAAATATGCAAATACTTCAGTACGCTAGTGAGGTTTGTGAGGTTTACATTTTCTCTAAATCCTTCAGACACAAAGTGGTTCAAAACATTACATCATAGCACTTAATTCCCAACACGAAATACATTCAATAGCTTTCTGGTGCCAAAATCTCATTTTATTATGTCTCTGTCTAACGAGATCAGAAAAATGATTATTTTATAGCTGTGAATTTTATCCACTCAGTTTTCTCTCGTTTTGGCATATTTCACTATGTATTTCAATACGGATCTCCTCGTAGGAACATGTACAGTTTTGTAAATTGCCATAATATACGTAATCATGCGAGATCCTACAACAGTTCCATTACGCGAGTCTACCAGCCAGCCGTCCTCTGTGAAAGCATCACTAAATATGTGTTACTTTGTAATTCTAGCATGTCTCTTTGAAAAGGCATTTTTCAGTAAATGCATGTTGATAAAAAAAAATATATATTCAACAATGAAAAGTATTCAACAATTAAGTAAAAAAAAGTATGCAACCATCAAAGATAACAAAGAGTTAGACCATTGAACTTTTCTAAAATAAAAGAATCTTTCTTGTTCACACGTCTTATTAAATGCCCCAAAGCAATATCTTATTTTAGTGTCATCAAATTGGATCTGTCACCTATATAGCTCTTATCCCAATTAGTTTTATATATTAAAACAGTTAGTACACCTGACATATTGTTTTTATTTATTTTTAATCAAAGTAATTGCTTTAGAGATATTGGCTTAAATGAATTCTCTAAGATGTATTGAATTTGTTCAAAGCATTATTGGAATAACACACTAAAATATGCATTTATTATTTATATATTTTTATTATTGAATGTAACTCAGCTGCAGAGTTTCTCTAAAAATACTTTTATACAAGCTACCTTGACTGTATTCATTTTGTACGTTAGTAATTATTGTGCCCGTAGTGCCCTTCTAACCCTTCAGTAACGTGGAACTTATTTTTTTTTTATTGCTTCACTTTTTTATTTTTATTTTCTCCAATGTCGTATTGGCATTATTCTATATGTTCCCTCTAAAATAAACGCTCAAAGTGAATTTTTAAAAATAAATTTTACTTACCTCACTCCAGTGCTGGGCAAAGCTCCACGGCGCTGCTCAACACACTCCCATCTGAGATCACGGGAGCCGCACCGAGGTCCAAACAAAGGCTGCTCACAGAGAAGCCTTTGATTGGATAACTTGAAGGGTTCAGCGCGGAGCCCGCAAGGGGAGGGGGGAAAGGGAGCAGGAGTGAGGACAGTGATTAAAAAAAATAACAGATGGGATTAGGAGTGGGAGGGAACACAAGAGCCGCTCTCTGAAAGAAATTTTAAGGTAAAATGTAGGAGGAGTTAAATTAACTTTGGGCTGAAGCCCCACTTTTTTTTTTGCCCCTAGCAACACTCCTGCTCCTGCGTGTGATTAAAGTTCAATTACCAGAGCAGGAGATAATAACTTCTAAAGTAAACACACTGTGCTGTACAGGTAAACCCTGTTTGTTTTTTTATGGCGGCTGTGCAAATCATAGCCAGGTGAGGTGGTGCTAGGTCCACATTTACAAAGTGATTTATTTTTTTAATTCTTTATTTTAGTCGTGCACGAAATTAACAATGGTTTTTGTATCGCCACAACAGTGGATACAAGCTGATCAGAGTACATAACATTACAAGTATCATACGATACAGAGATGCTGGCTAAAATATTATGTCTTGCGGCAACAAGCGGGCACGACACTTTTTTAGTACTTAAGGGAAACTAAGTCTTAGCAAACTTGTCACATGCTGAACGGGAATGAGACTGTGTAAACATAGAAACAAGGTATGACATGTCTAATCCTCTCAGGCTTTCAGATTTAGGGGAACCTAGGTTTGGTTTATATCAAGCATTTTGTCTGCAAGGCAAATATAACATGACAGGCTGAACTTAAGAATAGGGGAAATTCAGGCGAGACAGACATGGCACTTGCAAGGAAATGAAAACAACTAGGCATGCTTAATATTAAAAGCAAAAACATAATGAAAAGTAGTGTTGTGGTGGAATCTCGGTAAAAATAAATTTAGTAGGCCGAGATTACCACGTGGCATGTGTACGTGCATATGCTGACGTATCGATCAGTTGGTTGCACGAGGCAAGATACGATCAGTAGTGTACGGAGCATGTGCAAGAATACAGGATATAGTATTCCCCTCCTCCATTGTGCTGGACAGGCCATGCGGTCAAACAGGAAGTTAATTCTTATTTGTGTTGATTGGTTAAGAGAATGTGCGGGTGGAGCTTAATATGGGAGGAGTTATATGCCTATATAAGGAGCCTGCACTATTGTCCGGGGCTCAGAACTTGCTGTATTTTGGTGACGCTAGTCCCTCTGAGTCCCGATCGGTGATCCAATAAAGAATCTCTTCCTTCCTGAAGAAACCTGTGTCCATCTCTCTGTGCTTGGCTTCCGTCAGTTTCTCCGGTATCATTTGGTGCATTGGCCGGGAAGCTCATCGTTCAACGGTAGCTGAGAGGCAGAGGCGTGAGACGGTCTATCTTTGCCCACGTTCTCTACGGCTGCACCCCTGAACTTCTGCGTGGACCTCCCTTCGTCTCGGCGCCACTCGGCCGTTGTCCAGGAGATCATCGGCCTCTACGTGAGAAGTGCTGGGGTGTCCCCGTCGATGAGTGTGAACTCAGGTTCAGGAACGAGGAGGTAAGACAACTGCTGTTTTAGACGGCAGGACCCACTAGGGGTATACCGATTGTGCGGTAGGCCCAAAGGGGTTTTGAATCTGTGTATCTGCCCCCTCTGTCGGAGGGAAGGAGCGAAGGCGCACCGCTCGATCGAACGCTCTTTAGTCAGACCGTTTGATTCTGTTAGTCAGGCGGGGCGCTCTGGTGTAAAATAGCCCTAGCCGGACACCGGTGTCTTGTCTAGACTAGCGTTCTAGGGTGTATATTTTGTTCGCTAGGTCGGAGGGACCGGGAGACTAAGCGGCGTCTGTGTAAATTCGGTTCGCTAGTTCTCATCCTATCTGGGCTAAGTGGGAAGGCGTGTAAATTTGGAACCCACTAGACTTTTGATAGTACGACTAAGAGGCGTCTGTGTAAATTCGGTCCTCTAGCTCGTTGTATAGTGTGACTAAGAGGCGTCTGTGTAAATTCGGTTCTCTAGCTCGCTATATATGTGGTGATTGGGCAGTGTGGCTAACCAAAACGTATGTAGATTGTTTTTAGGTAGTCCATTCAAGGTACTGGCCAATAGTTTAGTTGGGAATTGTAAATGTGTTAACGATTGTTTTAGTAAAGTGTATATCTTGTTAGATAGCGCGAGCTCAGCCGTCTAGCGAGAGTGTTAATAGTGTGTTGCTGTATTATAGTGCACGGTACCATAACCCTGTATATTTACTGACATTGTATAATAAGTACTAATCATTGTCGTCCATTGCATGTTTAACACCATAACCACTAATAATTGTATTGTGACCTTAACTTGTGCTTTGACCTATGCTAACCGTACTGTAACCGCTATTTGTAAAAGACGATGTTACTGGGGTGTGTTATAGACGGGTAATTCGTATATAGAGAATTATAGCGTGGGTGACTGTATAGTTACGCCAAAGGGCATAATATTGATTATATAGTGACTGGTGTAACAGCTGTGTGTGTACGGGAATTCCCTGAGTGTTTATTGTTATTGTGTACGTTTCACTTGGTAACCGTACCACGTGGTGCTGTTGCCAGAGGAAACGGGTGTGACTGTTGAATAGTACGCGTGTATAGTAATCGTTGTCGATGACGTTCCATTGTTAAAAATGGGTGCGTCGCAGTCAACGATTCCGGATCCCTTAGGATGTATGGTTAAGAATTTTAAAAAGGGATTCAAGGTTTGTGATTTTGGGGTTAAGATGTCTCCTGTACGTTTGGTCACTTTGTGTACTAGGGAGTGGCCTACTTTGGTTGCGGCATGGCCGCCACGTGGCAGTTTGGATCCAACTCTGGTACAGCGCTTACACGTGGCTGTATCGGGTAGGCCTGAACTTTACGGCCAGTTTCCTTATATTGACTGTTGGAGACAGGCCGTAAATGACTCGCCAAAATGGCTCCAGACATGCCACGAGGAGCAGTGTCGCCTCATGGTAGCTAGGACTTGTTCGTCCACTAGGACCGGTGTTAGGCCCATTTTGGACACGCCCCCTGAGTCCGAGATCCCTTTGCCGCCCCCTTACTTTCCGTTAAGAAGAAGTGACGCAAACGCAGGAAGCCCTGCACCCCTCCCCTCATTACCCTCATCCACTTCCGCTTCCTCCTCCAGTACAGGATCCACCCCCCCTCGTACTAAATCTCCCCTTCCGGAACCAGAACCCACCCCCATTAGAAACGAATATCCTGATTTGGCGCCACTTCAGACTTCCGGTCAAGCTTCATCTAGCTCGACCCGAAGTGTTTTATTTACAACCTTTTCCCAAAACCAACCTCCCACATCCCCATACCCTATCTCTCCCCGACCGGAACCCATGACTGACGCCTCTCTACGTAGCCCCATCCAAACCCGACAGTTGACTGGTGCCCAACAATTAAAGCATTATCAGATGCCTCTTCGCCTAAATCCCGGGTCAGCTTATATCGATGCCGCAGGTCAAATGGCACACGCTGACCCAGTCTTCGTATATGTCCCATTTACCACTACCGACCTTTTAAACTGGAAGACCCATAATTCCTCGTATACTGAGAAACCACAAGCCATGACTGATCTGTTCACCTCAATAGTACAGACGCATAATCCGACATGGGCTGATTGCCAGCAGTTACTAATGACTTTATTTAACAATGAGGAAAGGACAAGAATAAATCAAGCAGCCATTAAAGCATTAGAAGATAGAGCCCGTGCTTTGAACCAAGCTAATCCAGCAGCATGGGCCGCAACACATTATCCCAATACTGATCCCGATTGGAACGTAAATGGTGCTGATATGGTTCAACTCAGAGCCTATAGAGACGCTATAATTGCTGGCATGAAAGCAGGAGGAAAGAAAGCCATTAACATGTCGAAGACAGTTGAGGTGATCCAGAAAAGCGATGAAGCACCCAGTGTCTTTTATGACCGATTATTGGAGGCGTACCGCTTGTACACCCCCTTTAATCCGGAAGACGCAGACAATTCCCGAATGGTTAACTCCGCCTTTGTCAGCCAAGCATACGGAGATATTAAGCGCAAGCTACAAAAGTTAGAAGGGTTTGCAGGTATGTCCATCACCCAACTAATGGAGGTAGCTAATAAGGTTTATATGAACAGGGATACAGAAAATAAGAAAGAGGAAGAGCGCAAAATGCGTAAAAAGGCTGATATGCTAGCGGTAGCGATCGCAGGCGTAGATAGACGGGGCCCAGATAGAGGCGATAGTAGATGGAATGAGGAACCTCTAAGTAAAAATCAGTGCGCTTACTGTAGGGAAGAAGGGCATTGGAGAAATGAGTGTCCGCGAAGAGAACAGTCTGAGAGAGACAGACCTAGGTCAGGTTACGGAAACTTTAGAGGCAGAGCGAGAGGTAGAGGAGGCCCCGGAGGGAGTAATGGTTATAGAGGGAGTAATGGGAACAGAGGAAGTGTTAGGGAAGACAGGTATATTCCAGCAGCGCAAAGGTCCCGCGATAGAGAAGGTAGGGACTTCGTAGGATTGGCTGACACGGTCATGGAGGACTATTGATACCGACCGGGCTCCATCCCCCTTGGTCGAGCGGAGCCTATGGTCGATGTATCAATAGGGGGGAAAAGGAGTGCGTTCATGATCGACACTGGTGCTGAACATTCAGTGGTGACTAATCTGGTTGCTCCTCCATCTGGAAGGACTATTACTGTGATAGGAGCAACTGGAAGAAGTGCTGAAAGACCGGTTCTTAAAAGTCGACTCTGTACATTGGGAGGCCACGTAGTAAAACACCAATTCCTTTATATGCCTGAATGTCCAGTCCAATTGCTGGGACGTGATATGCTATCAAAATTACAAGCGCAGATTACGTTCCTACCAAATGGAACAACATCCTTAAAGTTTAATGGACCCTCAGGTATTATGACTTTATCCGTACCAAAGGAAGAAGAGTGGCGACTTTATACAGTGTTGACTAGCCAAAACCCTAGGAGTGATGAGACATTATTTAACATACCAGGAGTTTGGGCAGAGAACAACCCACCAGGACTGGCCCGCAATATTCCACCTATAAAAATTGAACTGAAACTTGGGGTTTATCCAGTGAGCCTAAGACAATACCACATCCCACAGAAGGCTAAGAAGAACATCCAATCTTATCTGGATAAGTTCATACGGTATGGTATCCTAAAATTCTGTACTTCCCCCTGGAACACCCCATTGCTGCCTGTTCAAAAGCCCGGTACAGATGAGTATCGACCTGTGCAGGACTTAAGAGCAGTCAATGATGCGGTTGTTAGTATACATCCAGTTGTACCCAATCCATATAACCTGCTTGCTTTAATTCCGGGCGGGGCTACTTACTTCACAGTCTTAGATCTCAAAGATGCCTTCTTTTGCCTCCGAATTACCGCAGAAAGTCAATGTATTTTCGCTTTCCAATGGGAGAATGCTGTAACGGGCTCAAAACGCCAAATGACTTGGACAAGACTGCCCCAAGGGTTTAAAAATTCACCTACCCTATTTGGTTCAGCCCTAAGTCAAGATTTACTGGATTTCGAGTCCATCCCAGGAGAGTGTGTCTTGTTACAATATGTAGATGACTTGTTGATAGCAGCAGTTACAAAAGAAATCTGTCAGCAAGCAACGCACGATCTACTGCACATTCTCTGGAAGGCAGGATACAAGGTGTCTAGAAAGAAGGCTCAGTTGTGTTTGCCAACTGTCAAGTATCTGGGATTCCATATCTCTGAAGGTCAAAGGATTATGGGGCCAGAGAGAAAAGAAGCTGTCTGCCAAATACCAATACCCAAGAATAGAAGACAAGTGCGAGAATTCTTGGGGGCAGCAGGCTTCTGTAGGATATGGATTCCCAGCTATGCGATACTGGCAAAACCTCTGTACGCAGCCATCAAAGGTACAGAGCATGACCCCTTCTTATGGACCCAAGAACAGCAAACGGCATTTGAAGATGTGAAGAAGGCTTTGATGAGTGCCCCAGCATTAGGTCTACCTGATCACACACGACCATTCTACTTATACGTACATGAGCAAAGAAGAATGGCTGTGGGAGTATTGACACAGTACTTGGGATCATGGCAAAGACCTGTTGCCTACATGTCTAAGCAACTGGATGCAGTGGCCAGCGGACTTCCACCTTGTCTAAGAGCAGTAGCTGCAGCCGCCCTGCTAGTAGCTGAAGCCGATAAACTCACTCTGGGTCAAGAACTTTATGTACGAGTCCCACATGCAGTACAGACGTTGTTGGATTACAAAGGAAATCATTGGTTTAGTAATAGCCGTATGACCAAGTATCAAGCAATGTTGTGTGAAAACCCAAGAGTGCATTTAGAGACTGTAAACACCTTAAATCCAGCTACCCTTTTGCCACAACCTACTGAAAGTCAACATGATTGTTTGGAAGTAATGGATGAAGTATTTTCAAGTAGACCAGATCTTCGTGATTTTCCCATCCAGAACCCCGATGTTCAATATTACACCGACGGCAGTAGTTATGTGAAAGAAGGGATCCGCTATGCAGGATATGCAGTAACAACAATAGACAAGGTGATAGAAGCTCGGCCACTGGCAAAAGGAACATCAGCACAAAAGGCAGAATTAATAGCACTAACACGAGCGTTACAATTGGCTGAAGGTTTAAGAGTAAATATCTATACGGACTCTAAGTATGCGTTTTTAACCACTCATGCCCACGGAGCTTTGTATAAAGAAAGAGGACTACTGAATTCAGAAGGCAAAGAAATCAAGTACGCAGCTGAAATCCTACAACTATTGGAAGCAGTGTGGGAGCCGAAAGAAGTCGGTATCATACATTGTCGAGCGCATCTGAGAGGAGATGGTGATGTAACCAAGGGAAATCGGATGGCAGATAGTGCAGCTAAGCGTGCTGCTGAATCAGGAAGACAGGAGTATGTGGGGCACATAGCTGCTCTTATACCAACTCCACTGTCTCAATGGACTCCAGTTTATACAGCTCAAGAAGAGGAGTGGTTAAAGACTGAACCGGGAAAGTATTTGGAGAACAAGTGGTATCAGCTAGAAGATGGAAGAATAGTTATACCAGCATCGCTAGCGGTAGAAATTGTCCAAAATTATCACAACGGGACACATTCTGGGAGAGACAGTACTGAAGAATCTCTTAGAAAGCATTTCTACATACCAAGATTGTCCAACTTGACTCAGGCCATTGTACGCAGATGTGTAACGTGTGCTAAGAATAATGCAAGACAAGGACCAGTAAAGCCACCAGGAGTCCAGTTTATGGGGGGACTCCCCATGTCCGATCTACAAATAGACTTTACAGTGATGCCTAAATCGGGTGGACATCGTTACCTGCTGGTAATTGTGTGCACCTATTCAGGCTGGGTAGAAGCATGTCCTACTCGTACAGAGAAAGCAGGAGAAGTTGTGAGATTCCTGCTACGAGAAATAATACCCCGATATGGACTACCCTGTTCTATAGGATCGGACAATGGTCCAGCTTTTGTTCACCAGTGCCTACAACAACTGACTCATATGCTTGGTATAAAGTGGAGGCTTCATACTGCATATAGACCCCAGAGTTCTGGTAAGGTAGAGAGAATGAATAGAACTATTAAGAACCAGTTGGCTAAAATGTGTCAGGAAACCCAACTTAAGTGGAACGTTCTCTTACCTATAGCTCTATTGCGAATCCGCAGTACCCCTACCAGAAGGATGGGCCTCTCTCCTTTTGAAATTATGTATGGGCGACCACCTCCCGTACTTGGTAACTTAAGGGGGGATTTGAGTCAGTTGGGAGAAGGAATTACCCGGCAGCAGGTTGTAGAGTTGGGAAAGACTATGGAGGAGGTACAGAAATGGGTACAAGATAGATTACCTGTGAATATATATCCCCCTGTTCATAGTTATCATCCAGGAGACCAAGTGTGGATTAAAGAGTGGAATAATGTACCGTTAGGGCCCAAGTGGAGAGGTCCTTATGTTGTTCTTTTGTCTACCCCTACAGCGATAAAAGTAGCAGAAGTGACTCCGTGGATACATCACTCCAGGGTTAAACCAGCAGCAGTCGATTCTTGGCAAGTTACAGCAGATCCAGAGAATCCCTGCAAGATCCGGTTGAAACGCACTACTCAGTCGGAGTAACGAGGAATTATTGTGGATTACAAATTTTATTGTTACAGGTGTGAGTGAGAAGGCCATAATAAAGCCTGTCCGCTTACCATCACATAGTGTATAAGCCAGGAAAGTCTCGAAGGGACACCTGTGAAGACGAGCAGAACTCCATTCCCTGCAGCCCTCACATCCTGGAAGCTGAGGTTCCATCGCACGGACGAAGACTGAGGATGACGGCGAAAGATGTGCTTTTGATTGTGTTTATTTATATGTGTTTTTATATTCAGGAAGGTAGAGGTACCGACACTCCTAGCTGTGAGGTATGCATTAAGACTACGAGAACAGGTAACCATATTTCCCAAACCCTAATTTGGCATTCACAATACGAGTGTAAAGGAGATGTATCGAGATGTAGATACTTAAATATAGACTATAGTGTGTGCCATTTAGGAGTAGGAGAACCTAAGTGCTTCAGTCCAGAGTATCAACCTCGTACAATTTGGTTGACTCTCAGGAATGGAGATCCTCAGGGGACCCTAATTAATAAGACGGTGTTAGAATCCGTACATTCTTCGGGTGTTCTGCTATTTGATGCGTGTAAAGCGATATCGAGTGGTAGAAAGCCGTGGAATGTATGTGGGGATCTTAGATGGGAGAGGACGTATGGGTCTAACGATAAATACATTTGTCCCAGTAGTAAAAATAAATATGTGAGTCCTAGATGCCCAAATAAAGACTATAACTTTTGTCCATATTGGTCTTGTGTGGGGTGGGCGACTTGGGGACAGACAGTAGACAAAGACATGATAGTGACTAAGTTGCCGACTAGCCCTTATTGTAAGTCTATGGAATGCAACCCAGTCCATATACTCATTAATAACCCCGACAAGTTCTTAGATAAGTATGGAAATTTATTTGGGTTTCAGATATACGGGATGGGTTTAGATCCTGGGACATTATTGTTTATAGGAATAGAGACTGATACGGTATCCTCCCAGACTCATCAAGTATACCATTCCTTTTATGAAGAGATGAGTATAGATAATAAGATCCCCCATAACGCTAAAAACCTGTTCATTGACCTAGCTGAAAGTATTGCCGGTAGTCTTAATGTTACCAACTGCTATGTGTGTGGAGGTACTAACATGGGAGACCAATGGCCTTGGGAAGCAAAGGAGGTAATGTCCGGTTCTGAGGCAGTTGACCAATTAATATCTACACAAGCCGATTATCATATGAGTGTTAGAGGTAAATCTGAGTGGAGATTAAAGACCTCCATCATAGGTTATGTTTGCATAGCAAGGAAAGGAATAATGTATAATACTTCTGTAGGAGAATTAACTTGTCTAGGGCAAAAAGCTTATGATGATGATACAAAGAATACAACTTGGTGGTCGGCTTCAAATGTCTCAGAACCATTAAACCCGTTTGCTAGATACGCCAATTTAAAGGACGTGTGGTTTGATCTATCCATCACATCTACCTGGAGAGCCCCAGCAAATTTGTACTGGATCTGTGGTAAGAAGGCCTATTCGGAGCTGCCACAGGACTGGGAAGGGGCATGTGTGTTGGGTATGCTCAAACCATCCTTCTTCTTGTTACCTATTGAAACAGGTGAGACTTTAGGTGTTAAAGTGTATGATGTGAATCATAGGAAGAAAAGGGGACCCCTAGAGATAGGTACCTGGGAAGATAATGAATGGCCTCCCCAGCATATCATAGATTATTATGGGCCAGCCACGTGGGCTGAGGATGGTACCTTTGGTTACAGAACCCCTATTTATATGCTCAACCGTATTATAAGATTACAGGCGGTGGTTGAGATTATCACTAATGAGACATCACAGGCGCTCAATCTTCTAGCGAAGCATAACACCAGGATGAGGACAGCAGTCTACCAAAATAGATTAGCCTTGGATTACCTTTTGGCAGTAGAGGGAGGTGTATGTGGGAAGTTTAACCTAAGCAATTGCTGTCTTCAAATAGATGACGAAGGGCAAGCAATAGCTGAGCTTACTAGCCATATGGTTAAACTAGCGCATGTGCCTACTCAGGTATGGAAAGGGTACAATCCAAGTAGTTGGTTTGGTAGCTGGTATGAATGGTTTGGAGGGCTTAAGGCAGTGGTAGGTGGAGTCCTACTGATTTTACTGTTGTGTCTACTCCTACCGTGTCTTATACCCTTAGTAGTTAGGTCTGTGCAAAGCCTGATAGGAAGTATAGCAGAGAGGAAGGCTGCTGCACAGATAATGGCGATTTATAAGTATAAGGCTCTAGATCAAGGAGAACCAATGCAGGAAGATGAGTGTTGAAGATTCACATCATAAGATAAGTCTGGTCTGGTTCAAGGTAACTTGCGGTGTATGCAAACCAAGGTTAAGTGATGCCTCAAGTAATTGTAAAATATCAAGAGGCATCAAAGGGGGGAATGTGGTGGAATCTCGGTAAAAATAAATTTAGTAGGCCGAGATTACCACGTGGCATGTGTACGTGCATATGCTGACGTATCGATCAGTTGGTTGCACGAGGCAAGATACGATCAGTAGTGTACGGAGCATGTGCAAGAATACAGGATATAGTATTCCCCTCCTCCATTGTGCTGGACAGGCCATGCGGTCAAACAGGAAGTTAATTCTTATTTGTGTTGATTGGTTAAGAGATGTGCGGGTGGAGCTTAATATGGGAGGAGTTATATGCCTATATAAGGAGCCTGCACTATTGTCCGGGGCTCAGAACTTGCTGTATTTTGGTGACGCTAGTCCCTCTGAGTCTCGATCGGTGATCCAATAAAGAATCTCTTCCTTCCTGAAGAAACCTGTGTCCATCTCTCTGTGCTTGGCTTCCGTCAGTTTCTCCGGTATCAGTGTAAGCCGTTTTGATATAGCAATAGAGAAGTTACCACTGAGAGCAAACCACCCTGTCTTAATAGCACGTGTGTGAGAGGGACAAGAGTCAAGAGAATTGCAGATCTGTAATAAACTAGAACAAATAAACAAGCCCAAACTATGGGCTATAAGTAAACTTGTGTGCTGGAGATGCAGGGACATGCTCTGTTAGGTGATATGCCTCTCAACCACACAGGTTTATCCTTCAACCAACTCCCTTGTCTGGAAAGTGATGGTGCTGTGCTGGAGGGTATCCACAGGTAGTCATAGCACTGAATTGATGTGTAGCATCCCTCTTGCCCTGGGTTACCATGTAGACCGGAATCTCTAAGCCACAGACTTGGCAGCTTACTGAGTCTAGATTCCTACCGGTAGGGGGACAGCAGAAGGAACCAATCTTGTTTCGGGCGTGCATCTGCTGGTGTGGGCGATGCTTTGGGGCCAAGCCCCTAGTGGTGTTCGGCCCAGGTGGGCTCGCATACAGATGAACTGTCGCTTGTATGGTATAGTACCCTGAGGATGCCTCCTCATTTCCTGCTCTACTGACCGCCGGTTCTGGGCTGCAAAGACCAGTTTTGGAACTGGGCCATCAGCTTGCGCCTTCCTTCACTGTTGCTCTGCCGGTGCCCCAGCTAGGCTCCTCATAGCCAGCCTTTGCTTGTCGTAGCTGTTCAGAGTGCTAGTCTAGGGCCACAGCAGTCACAGTAGGCTTCACTGTCTGCTGGTAAAATGCGTGCCAGAATCGGGCGAATGCTTGAGAGAGGCTCCAAGTGCATGGGATGGCAGTATTGCAAGCTTCCCTGCGGCAGCAATCTTGGGGCACATGCGGTAAGGGTCCTCTTCGCTGAATCTGTCAGTTGTAATTGCTGATATCCCCTACCGGTCAAGGGGGGTGGGGGTGATGAGGCTACGAGCAGGCTTCCAAGAGTTTTTGCACTCTGGGTTGGAGGATCGGCCGCAAAGCCAAATTGACGTGGGTTAGTGTCAGGCTGCAATCATCTGATCATATATCGGTACTGGCATGTATGGTGGCGGTGTGCAGCTACAATAGGACAAGTTTGCGTTGTTTGGAGGCTATTAAGCTGCCTTCAAGGAGTCAAGAGCTAGAGCTCCTAGAAAACAAGCCTGGCCATGTTAACCCCTTAAGGACACATGACATGTGTGACATGTCATGATTCCCTTTTATTCCAGAAGTTTGGTCCTTAAGGGGTTAAACACCAGGCCCCGCCCCCTACAAAGTGATTTAACTACTAAATACCAGAGAACTGAGAGTGAGACTGAGGGGGTATGATTTGCACAACTTAACTGCGTCATTAAGCTAAAGTTTTTATTGGTGCATAGAGTATCCATTTAAGTCATTTGATTCATGTCAAAATACCATTGCCTTCATGGTAAATTTTGTACCGGGTATTAAATAAATATATACCGTATATACTCGAGTATAAGCCGAGTTTTTCAGCACATTTTTTGTGCTGAAAAACCCCAACTCGGCTTATACTCGAGTCAATAGTCTGTATTATGGCAATTTTCATTGCCATAATACAGACTGGGGGCTGCAGAGATGTTACTTACCTTTCCTGCAGCTCCTGTCAGCTCTCTCCTCCTCCGCGCCGTCCGTTCAGCACCTCGGTCAGCTCCCAGTGTAAATCTCGCGAGAGCCGCGGCTCTCGCGAGACTTACAGTGTGAGCTGACAGAGGGAGCTGACCGGACGGCGCGGAGGAGGAGAGAGCCGACAGGAGCTGCAGGAGAGTTAAGTAACATCTCTCACAGCCCCCCTCTTCCCCCCCCCCACTTAACTACCAATCCCACTGGACCACCAGGGAAGGAGCCCCTCTCCCTGGCCAGCTAGCAAGCAGGGAGGGGGGACGAAACAAAAATAAATTAATAATAAAATAATAATAAAAAAATAAATAACATTACAAATAATAAATAACAAAATATGAAAATAATTAAAAAAAATAAGTAAATAAAAAAAAAATGAAAAAAAATATTAAAATAATGTAAAAAAATAAATAAAATTGCCCCCCCAAGGCTCTGCAACACACACACACACACACACACGCACTCATACACACTGCATTCATACACACACACTGCATTCATACACACAGCACTCATACACACACACACACACACACACTGCATTCATACACATATCATTCATACACACACTGCACTCATACACACACACACACACACTGCACTCATACACACACACACACACACTGCATTCATACACACACACTGCACTCATACACACACACTGCACTCATACACACACACTGCACTCATACACACACACTGCACTCATACATACACACTGCACTCATACACACACACTGCACTCATACACACACACACACTGCACTCATACACACACACACACTGCACTCATACACACACACACTGCACTCATACACACACACACTGCACTCATACACACGCTGCACTCATACACACACGCTGCATTCATACACACACGCTGCATTCATACACACACGCTGCATTCATACACACACACTGCATTCATTATATACACACACTGGAAATAAATATTCAATTAATATAATTTTTTTAGGATCTAATTTTATTTAGAAATTTACCAGTAGCTGCTGCATTTCCCACCCTAGTCTTATACTCGAGTCAATACGTTTTCCCAGTTTTTTGGGGTAAAATTAGGGGCCTCGGCTTATATTCGGGTCGGCTTATACTCGAGTATATACGGTAGTTTCCAATCTTCAATATTCATATTAGTAAACATTTCTTTCAGCAAGTTTTATTTTAAAGAATTTCTTCCAATTATGTCCCATTCTGAACCATGAGATTGGGCACCCATTTTTCTGTTTCATTCTATAGGGCACACTTTTCTCAAGGGTTGATTTGGGTCTAAACCACATTGTCAGGATCGGGACAGGGATCCAACACGCAGAGTACAAACAGTAGCCAGATACGTATACCGGACCTTAGAATGGCCGGACTAACGTAAGTAGTACAGTATAGAATGGTCAAAGACAAGCCGAGGTCGAGGGTAACAGAAGACAGGTAAGCGAGAGACAAGCCGAATCAAGGGTAACAGAGATAAGCAGAGTAAGGTAAACAAGCCGGGTCAAAACCAAAAGGGATAATAGAATACACAAGCACTGAGTGACTAGAACAAGCTAGAACCACGACAGGGCAATGAGCTAATGAAAGAAGCTCTGTTAAATACCCTGTTCAGAGCAGTAACCACGCCTCCAAGGCGTCCTGATTGGTCCTGCAGCCATTGACTGACAGGTTGTTCCGGGGGAGTGTCCTGATGACTACTTCCTGCCTAGATGCTGTAAAAGGCAGTCACTCCCTCGCGGCCGGCCTAGCATGACCGGATAGACCGTGGGGAAGGGAGCCATCAGGCCGTCTGGATGAAGGAACAGCTAAGTCTCTACCTCTTTCGGAGGTAGAGACCACAGGTACCCTGACACACATACAGTGAACGAACACCACTTTTATTTTATTACATGATATTGCACGTACCTGAATCGGAGATACTGCTGCAGCTGGAGCAGTTCTTACTGGAATTCCACTTAATGGACTACGTGCAACAGAATGTACTGGCATATTCTGACCAACACCTTCAGAGAAAGAATAAGGGCGATAATACTAATGAGACATGACAACCAACATAGGCAGGAAGAACAAACATTATTCAAACAGATCAGTGGGTAAAACCATGAAAATATAACATTTTAATGGAAAATTAAAAAGTTGGAACGGCAGAGAAAGCCATAAGCTAATAGTTTAAAATTCAAAAAAAAGTAACTCAATGTGTGTATGTAAGGAAAAGGCCAAAAGCATGCCTACAAACCATCCTGATTTCCATGTAGATTTTCAGGGTCTGTTTTGGTGGCCCGACTTTGTTCCCTGGTGTCCTACATTGGTGAACACCCAGGAACTGCCCCCAAAAAAGTGTAGCCCAAGCACATCATTAGTAGTGTGCATGTCACGCATGTCCACAGTGGGCCTCGATAATTGACAGGCAGCCTGGCGCGCATTCACACCAGGTTGACCTGACAGTAATTTGAGCTTCCCCCATTTGGGGTGGAGCCAGTGACACAATCTCATCACTGGCTTGCCCTCTATATCCTCTCCCACCGATGTCCCACTTCTCGGGCCGCAAATGTTGTAGGGTGTTCAATAGGAAATAAAAATTTTAAAATCATCAAAGACATATGAAAACTAAACCTGTACTGGCCTCTAGATAGTTTTGGGGAATTTTATCAAGGCAAACCTGGAGCAATTATAGGACAAGCAGAGCTACATAAGGAGCCCCAGTGGGAAGCAGTATGAAATATATGTTGATTTTCTGTGCTTTGCTAATAGTCCATATACTGTAAAGTACAATTTTATCCCTTTAATGCAATAATTTGCTTCCAAAACATCATGGATTGATGAGAAAAACAACACAATTTTATTATATATATATTTTTATTACACTTTTTTCTCCCTTAATAAACACAAGTTAAACACACGTTTATATCTTTTAATAATGTTCCACCATGAAGGAAAGTTTGATCAAAATATTTTGGAAAGTAAAGCATAATGGATTCTCACCTTGACCCACATCAAATGATTTGATTAGAGACTTGACTTTAGCAGGAGGTTCAGTGGAAGAGGTTGGTGCTTGCGGGTGGTCAATACTTTGCCACTGTGTTCCGCTGTCTACATCGTCAGTGCCCTCTTTACAAAGTGATTGCCTAGATAAGAAAAGATAATTTTCATGATCGATAAATCTGCTAAAATGTAAGAATTAACTGTTGGCACACACAGACCTCTCTTATTGTATATCTAACATTACAAAGCTACACAACATAAAGCTCCATATTAAAGTCAACAGTTGTTCTACAAAGTTTCTCTTTGTTATAGGGATCAACCATTGGAGGTTATCACTTGTAAGAAAGGCAAATATTATTTTATACTAACACTACCCAATCAGTATATATGCATATGAGAACTTAATCACAATTTTATGAATAAGCAAATCCCCACTTCCAGCAATCCTGAACATTCTAGTTTCCTTTAGAAATTGGAATTGTGTAAAAGGGTCCTGTGGATGGATGGATGGATGGATGGATGGATGGAAAGATAGATAGATGTTCTATGTTTTATTCACAAATTGTTGTATGTGACAAAAGACAAAGTAACTACAAAAACTTTAAATACAAATTGCCAAAAGTAAAATCCAGAATTTCAAGGAAAGTCATGGAAAAAACTGCGGTAGACAAAAGTTATACAAGAAATCAGAAGCCAAGGACAATTCATGGACTTGAGTTTTTTTTAATTGTTCTAAAAATATTATATATAAAAAAAAAAAAAGTTTTTGTGAAACAGAACTGTTTTCGATCAGGAAAAGTGAGAGAAAGATTGATAATGGCTGCCATTCTGTTATGGAAAAATGGCATACAGTTACAATTATTTATATACCGTACTCGAACAGCAAGTGAAGAGGGCCCTGCCCAAACCAAATCTAAAAAAAATCACTCATAAACGGTAGGTTGCAAAAGAAGGAACAGTAAAAACAAAACAAACCAGCAATCCTGTTTGCAACACGTATTATTCTCCCCTATGTATCACATTATCCTGTGTACAAAAGCAACAAGTTTCAGGTTACCTGTCAGAAATAGATTTTATATTGTTGTACTCTGCTTTCCTGCAACTTGATTCTACTGTAATACCTTTAAAATTCAGTTTTATTGATTTTATCTTGTTTGTTGAAAAAGGATTTACAGTACACAAATACGTATTTACAATAATTTATTAGTCCTATTTAGCATAACTCTGGGCTTTTAGGTTATGATCAACTGAGCAGAAAAATAGAACACCATGCAGAAATTGAACTATAGTTTCCTCTAGAGGCATGCTTTATAATATGATTGAGGAGCTCTCAGACTGGTCGAATTTCCCAAACGACCCAATATCTGCACATGCCTGGCTGCTCTCAACAGCTTATCCAGACTGCCATCATTCATTATCAGTGACTCATTTTGTGCTGCAATGGAAGATTAGAGGAGTACATTATAGCACTGCAGTTATGCATGATATAGGTTTACCATTTATAACACCTTTAAGATAATGTCAGTGTCACCTGAAGTTTATTAATAAACTGAAATGATTACACAGAAAGTCCACTCTCTACAGGTTTTACTTGTGAAGACCCTTGAGTGCATTCCATTGGAACTTTATGTACATATAAGAAATCGTTCCACTTTATGAGGTTTATTTGCATCAAAATAACACCACGCACTTTACTACAACAAGTTTTTTAAATATGTTTTTGTCATATTTCATTATAGATATGTCAGTTTAAAATATTTGCATACATTTATAAAAATGCATAAAAAACATATTTAGCACGTTCTTGGTTTACATAGTATACAGATTAATAACAGAAGATTTTGAATTTATTAACTCTGCATTGTATTGTTTAAAGGGACATACATCTCTTGACAATTTTTTTCAAAGCTGCACTTTTAAACAAATCTAAAAACCAAAATAGGGGGGCGGAGTTTGACCATCGAGCCATGCAGACGCACCTGCTACGAGCTCCGAACCGGCGGGCGGAATCCTGGGGAAAAGCAGCGGCTACCAAGCCCACAATCACCGGAGGATACGCCACCCACGTCGGGGGTGCCCCGCTGAGTACAACGACACCTCCCTGGTGCCTGTCAAAGCCGGGAACGCTGAGACCCAAATGCGGCCTACTGGGGCTGAAGCAGAGGGGAGAAGGCCGCTCTCCTTGGCGCAAGAGCCCTCAAGCGACATCATCTCAGCTTACCCCCCACCCCCCTCTTGACCGGTGGGGGACATCCCGGTCCCCACTGGACACACGAACCAGCATGGAACACGAGTAATACTAGCCACAAACTATGGCGGGGCAACGGATCCACAAGGTACTGCCAAAATGGCCGCCCAACCTGAGCTGAGAAAGCGGAGTATCTGCCCCAAGGTGCACATGTCATCATTGGACATATTTGATCGGATCTGCAAAGCAGAGGGGCGACTCACCGTCAAGTGGACCTACTGGTGGCCTCGTGGGTACGACCAGCAGCGCGACGCAGGCACTACCAACAGATCTCCCAAGCACCCAAGATGGCCGTCAGGCAAATGGATACAGGAGGGCCACGAGGCGGGACCCGGTGCCAGGCCTCAAGGACACATGCTCCTGTTCGCATGCTAGCAACGCTGGGACATCAAATCCAGCAACGCATACTAATAAAGCACCGGACCTTAACCCTAATTACCAGCGGAGCACCAAGCACCTTTCCCCAACCAAACCTGCAACACAAGCGAATGGGAGGCTGCTCATCATGAGGAGGGTTGTCGGAGCTGATCCCCAAAGCGGAGAAACTGGGCCCTACGACTGCCATAAAGGGACTGATAGTAACAGCCCAAGGGTCCTTCCAGCGCTGGGTATAGGCTAAAGCACCTACCACACTGCTTCACGAGGGTAATTATAACCTGGACTGTTTTGAACTCTCAACCAGTTGAATACCCAGACTCAGAAGCCTCATACAAGCCCCGAATAGACTATGCCCATATGTCATCATGGACCTGTGGTAAACATGCCAACAATGATAAAACACGATCCTGATGGTACAACGAACAGTTAACCCCAAACCAAGCAGTTCATATGACTAATAGGCGAGATATCACAATGATTTCTATTCTGTAGTACCTTGCAGCATATGTATGCACAGCACACTATGTCCAGGCACCACACACAGACCAACTTTTGATACACTGTAAAACAAGGTACAACTTCACGACCACACTACCTTTACTAAACTAGCGTTGAGGAGCATTATTGGTTTTATCTCACCTACTCTAACACGAACACCGCTCAGCCAAGCATGATTTATACACATATATACAAAACTGTGCGAATCCTCACACCACTGTTCAAATTCTGTTACTCTAGCATTGCGCGGTTGTGGCATATGTCACACTACCTAACAAAAAAATTGTGCTAGTACAAAGTTTATCCCATTGTTACTGATGTTTACAAAGCATGAGGATTGCCTTTGAGGTACCTCATGCACGTTTGTTATTCTACATGCACTACAAAAATAATTTTAAAAACAAAATACAAAAACAAAATAAAGGCAGAACAAAATTCTGAAAAGTATGTAATAATTGTTTGGATTTTTTTTTGTAAACTTGGTCAGATTGCATTAGTGGGCACAGACAATACACACACCAAAAAATAGGTATCTACAATGCAGAAATATAATAGAGAAAAGCATAGGGCAATAGTGCAAGTATAAGGGGTATAAAGTGATTTTCTGTAGAAATACACTCACAAACCCAAATTGATTGTAGGCATATTGCTGAGTATCTTCGCATCGATATCAGGACATGCAGGAGAGAAGTGAAAAAAATAGTGCAGAGTTTCTATCACAAAATAAACCTTTTAATATACATTGCACTAACAAGATAAAAATGAAAAGTAGGAACATCACAAAACAGTCGCTTGGTGCAGAAAGGCAGGAACTCCCAATGATGGAATGTGGAAGTGTAATAAGATCCTTCTATAAGCACAAAGATAATGGGACTATATAAAGTAAAATGAAATACAAAAAAACAAAAGGAAGAAACTCTAATAAGACTAAAAGAAAGCTCTACACGTTTTGTTCATAATACATTAACTTCTTCAGGGAAAATAAGGCACAAGTTCATCTCCTCGTAGTTGTCTGATCCATAAGAGTCCGTGGTGCGCTTTTTAAATATGTAAGGAAACTCCTGCGGTTTGCCGTCAGCCTATCCGCATGGAGGTGTAGCAGCTGTAGCTCGTTGTTCCAAAGCTTGCAATTCAAGCCTCATTTGCATTCTATGTTCCGTCCGTGGTTTAATGACATCATTATCCTTTGCCGGTATGCGTTGCACGCTCATAAATGATTTCCACTATCATTGTGGATACAAGAGTCCATAAAAGTCCATGTATATCGACGCAAAGAGTAATGTGTAACAGAAAAATGAAGAATTAGTAGAATACACTTCTAGCCAAATATGCAAACATACATTATAGTTATAAAAATAGGAAAGGATGAATAACTGAGAAAAAGGTGGTGTGGTATACATAAATAAGAAGATACAAATATTTGACATTTTCTCTGCATTTAAAAAAACCTGACAAATATGTCGGATAAAAATACAAAAATCCAAAAAGTGGTAAAATAAAAATGAAAACATAGAAAATATATATATATTGGAATTAAAAACCTAATATTGCAAACATTATAAAAAAATAAAAACACACCAGGTCAAAATCTACATTAAGACCTTTTGGCTGCATCGTTTGCAGCCTGTGTATCCTTCTCTTTTTCTCAGTTGAATCATGAGATCCCCACCCCTGTGATCTAAAGTGACTTGTTGATAGCATATTGGAAATTGTTCAAATTAAAAAAGGGACATTTATTACAATGCACAGGAACTGAGTGAGATTGCAGATTTTTCTTAATGTTATTTTTATGTTCTAAAAATCTAACTTTCGCCTGTCTTCATGTCCTCCCTACATATTGCATACCGCAACTACAGGTCAGCAAGTGTACAACATGAGTGGAGGAACAGGTGACCAGGTTTTTTTATCTTAAATTTCTCAAAAGTTTGATTACTGTTAAATTATTTTAAAACACTTTATTTGTAATTGCAACTTTTACAATTACCGCATGTGTAAAACCCCTCTTTTTTATTGCAAGTTACTAATTTAGTTAAATGAAAAGTGCTAAAATATCTTTGAAACTAGTCCTTTTTAAAAAAAATATTTTAGGATTGTGGGGTAGTTGTTGTTTTAAGAATGAATCTTCTAAAAGTATCCCCCAATGTTTTTTAGTGATGCTTTGCACATCAAATGCTCTAGAATTAAAATGTGTATTAAAAGCAAAATCAAAGCTAGAATTCCTAATAAGCCCATCTTTTTTCTTGTCTAAAAGTAGATCATTCCTATTTAGATTACCTACTTTCTGAATTTCTGTATCTAGTAAATCATTAGAATAACCTTTTTCTAGAAAATGTTCCTTTGAATCCTTCGCATGTTCATAAAATAATTTTTGATCACTACAGTTCCTACGGATTCTGATAAATTGGCTCTTTGGAACACCTCTGAGCCAGCGTTGATGTTGTACACCTTTGGTGTCAATGAAACTGTTTGAATCAATTTTTTTAAAAAGGTTTACGTCTTTATTAGTCTGTTTTCAACAGAAATGGTTAGGTCTAAAAAGTAAATTTCTGTCTGGCCAATTTTTGGAGTAAAAGCTAATGATAAAGAGTTCTGGTTTAACACAGTAAAAAAACAAAAAGAAACATTGAGACCATCTAGAGCCTCACCAAATAATTAAAATATCATCGATGGAACGTCTCCAGAGCACCAAGTTTGCACCATATGGATTACTGGTCCAGATCGACATTCTTTCCCAGTAATCCATGAAAATGTTAGCGTAAATTGGTGCAAACTTGGTGCCCATGGTGGTACCCTTACAGTTAAAACAATTGTGTGTTAGAATAAAATACATAGATTTGATTAAGAAGCCACTAAAATGTGATTCTATTTCTTCATCGTTAACTAGATTGCTTTCTACTGCTTCTAAACCAAGATCGTGGTCACAGCTCTGAGCTAGGGGTGTTTCTTGTATACACACAAAAGGATGAACACCAAAGTCATTAAAAAAAAAAAAAAGTCAATACTTTATTAAACAATTTCAAATACAATATTAAAAGTCCAAGTAATGAAAAATCTAAAAGGTGGCAGAAGCTAATCTTAATACACAATGCAAATGCAGTAACCTAACAACACTTATTCAAAGCCCCTAAAGAGCTGGACACGTGCATAACCTATACCCCCAACGTTTCAGAGAATCTGCTATGTTTACAGCAGGCAGGGTTAAAGGGACACTATAGTCACCTGAACAACTTTAGCTTAATGAAGCAGTTTTGGTGTATAGAACATGCCCCTGCATCCTCACCGCTCAGTCCTCTGCCATTTAGGAGTTAAATCCCTTTGTTTATGAACCCTAGTCACACCTCCCTGCATGTGACTTGCACAGCCTTCCATAAACACTTCCTGTAAAGAGAGCCCTATTTAGGCTTTCTTTATTGCAAGTTCTGTTTAATTAAGATTTTCTTATCCCCTGCTATGTTAATAGCTTGCTAGACCCTGCAAGAGCCTCCTGTATGTGATTAAAGTTAAATTTAGAGATTGAGCTACAATTATTTAAGGTAAATTACATCTGTTTGAAAGTGAAACCAGTTTGTTTTTTTCATGCAGGCTCTGTCAATCATAGCCAGGTGAGGTGTGGCTAGGGCTGCATAAACAGAAACAAAGTGATTTAACTCCTAAATGACAGTGAATTGAGCAGTGAAATTGCAGGGGAATGATCTATACACTAAAACTGCTTTATTTAGCTAAAGTAATTTAGGTGACTATAGTGTTCCTTTAATCCTAGATGGACCTGGCACCCAGACCACTTCATTAAGCTGAAGTGGTCTGGGTGCCTATAGTGGTCCTTTAAACCTGATCTGAAGCCAAGTTCTAAATAAATTGTATGTTTGTGGATACAGGTAAGTATGTGGAAGCCTTGTGGATAAAAATTTGCATAGGAGGAAACAGGATAATTATTAAAGGGAATTTATAGTTCGATTCACAACACTATAGTGCTTTCTAGTCCCCCCTTTCTTTGCAAATAGAGGGCAAAAAAAAACAAACTGTTTACTCGCCTGATTTTACATTTGGTGAGTTTGATATTTGGACTAAGAGGGACAAGGGCAGTGTATCCAGACCACTTTAATGAGCTGAAGTGGTCTGGGTGCCTATAGTTTCCTTTAATAGTAGGAATATTTTTCGATTCCCAAACAGTAATACTGATGAGGAAGAGCAACTGCTATCTCAAAATAGCAAGGCTGCACAAATGGGTTGTGTGTTAATCATGAGAGATTTTAATAATTAAGACTGATTGGGCCGGAAGTACTATACTACAGTTAAGGGAAACAGGTTTTGAACCTGATAACCCCTTTGGACCAGTGGTGGTTATCCATGGACTCTATAATTGTCAACATACCTACCACTCCTACGGATTAATCTGAACCAACTGCGACAATCTAAAATGGCAGACGCCACTTTTGTTGATTCACATGTTATGAGCTCCACTCTGAGGGATTACCAGGACTCTACAGCTAGCTCCCTGTTGCGACTCAAACATCTGTTTCAGTGCTTCTAGCAAACACTAGAGCAACGCAAAGCTGCATATCACTCTCAGCCTAAGATGGTAGATCGGAGCAGCATGCAACTGGAAGGGGCAAAATCCAAGTAAGAAAGCCTGTGAAATTTACACCTTGCCTGCATGGACCGAGAGCCATATGAGACTCAGCTGTCTCACATTGGCCACACAGGCAGAAGATTGCCCACAAACAGTGACACTTACCACCTCAATCCTCCGTCTCCCCATGACAGGGGTTAGATCCTGACTGCAATAGTCTCCTGGTCTGTGGTTTAATGGTGATAGCACTCATGCAGGCTAATAGCTGAAGGAGCACCTGGATCCAATGCATAGCCTTCTTTGGCTGTGAACCTTTGCCACCTCAGGGAGTCTGCTGATCTGATCTGAGGGACTGCCGCTTACCTATCTTTCCACCTGAATGTGGCAGTAACATCTCTACTTAATATGATATGTACCTTGATAATGGTTATTGTTTTCTATTGATATTGTGCTGCTCCTTATGGTAGTGATATTATATTGCTTCATCTTACCCCAGCAAGATTCATAGTTCCTTGTATCTCGTTTAATTTAAAAAAAATGAATAGAAAATGCTGCATTCTGACATTTACCATTGTCTTTTATACCTGTGCATTATTGATCACATTCATGTGGAATGTCAATACCTGTTATACTTAGCACTAACAAAAAAAAAAAAAGATAAGAAAAGGGTATTCAAAGCATTAGAATCAGAGGGGTTGATTGCATCATATAACAAATATAGGCATACCAGTAGGGCTTGCAAAAGAGGGATTAGCTGGGCTAAACGTGAAAATGAAAAGCTCATAGCCAAAGAGAGCAAGACCAACACCAAAAGAGTCAAAGTGTTGGTCCATTGCGATGAGATGGGTGAGTTAATCAAGGGGGATCATGACAAGTCAGACATTCAAGATTTTTTTCCCAGTTTATAGGGAAGAATCTATGGCCGTAGATTTGAAAATCCCTGTTACAAAAGACTTGCAACAAACAGGTGATTGGTTAATACAGGATAACATGCATAAGAAATTAAAGTTAATGTAAGCAAAGCCCCAGGGCAAAATGGTATTCACCCATGAATGCTTAGGGAGCTATCTGTAGAAATAACCATACCATTGGTTTTAATTTTTCAGTATTCTATTCTTTTAGGAATTATACCAGAGGACTGGAGAAAAGCAGATGTGGTGCTTTTAAAAAGGATTCAATAGCTCAACCTGGAAACTAAAGACCTGTGAGCTTTTTCTACCACTTTGCAGCCAAATATATCATGCATGGTATGGGTGCTGAACACCACAGCATGGATTAGATTATGTGCATAACAAAATAGTATTAAAAGAAGCATGGCATAGACCATAAAAGAGGCAAAGTGAAAGACCATGACACAAGCATGACGTGAGCACCTTGA
Source organism: Pelobates fuscus (assembly GCF_036172605.1). Taxonomy (NCBI): domain Eukaryota; kingdom Metazoa; phylum Chordata; class Amphibia; order Anura; family Pelobatidae; genus Pelobates; species Pelobates fuscus. The sequence continues at coordinate 91,406,324 of NC_086317.1, read as the reverse complement.
CAAAGATGAGTTGCAAGAGTGGGGTAATATCAGTTGGAACAGGAAGACGAAAAATACTTTGTGCGTTATTCATATAATTGCAGTCTATTTAAACACAATTAAGCATTTCAGAGTTTACTATTGACTTTACTTTGATCTCAGCACTATATAGCCGGCAATAAACAACATCTGGGTATAGGAAGTGGGTAAACGTTAAAAACAATACTGTTTGTCTGCCTTACGCTAAAATCAATTATGAATGAAGAGCAGGTGAGCAGAGAAAGGTAGGAAGGGTTATATGTATGTGTTTATTTGAAGTGACAATAGAGGTTATTTCCGGCCACTTTTTCTCCATTGTAAAATGATAAGGCAGAGGTAATGAGCATTCTCTGACGCTTTCACACATCAATTTGGATAAAGCTTTAAAAAAATTAAAAATCATTATTTTATTCTTCTCTTCCAGTCTGTAGAGAGCTTACGAAATTACAACATACACTGGAACAATAAAAAACTTCCAATTACAGAAATTCTGTAACAAAAGAGATGCTATTGCCAATCTCAAATGAGAGAACAAATATGGAAAATAGTACAAAAATAGTAATAAACTTTATTTAAGCCAAGAGTTAGAACAAGATATTTGACATAATTACACTATGAAATTTACAATAGGCAAAAATTTAGAATTCTCCACTATGAAGAAGAGTGTCATCTCCTGCATTTTACTGGAATGATCACTCTGCACTTTAACTAGAATAGGACATTTTGCTTTGATTTCAAGCAATAACAATTCACTCATAATAAGACGACGGCAATCTGAGTGTCTCAGGCCTTTTATTCCTATATTTACATAATCCCTCATCATTTAACAAAAATGAAAATTAAATTAAAATGAAGATATCCACAATGTTTTATCTTGTAACTGGGTTCCTCCAATGTTGCCCTTTTCTGCCATTGAACGGATTACTAGAAATGTTAATGCAGAAATGTTTGTTTTCCTCATCATTACTTTGTGCCCTGACTTCTGGCTGTGTCTGGACTAAACTGACTCTGCTAAATCTTTTAATGCACATTTAAAAAGAAAACAAAGCATCACATAAAAACAAACTTGTATTCCTAACACTAGAGTGCCCTCTGGCTCAAACTTTATTTACTCACCCGATTCCAGCACTGATGGTAATCGGCCCTCCCCATAGGAAAGCATTGGACCAATGCTTTCTTTTGGGGACTTCCCCGACGCTGGATGTCCTCATGAACAGATGTCCACATGAACATGAGGATGTTCAGCATCATGTTGGCTATCTAGAGTCCAGTAAACTCCCAGAAGTGCCTCTAGTGGCTGTCTAAGGGCTTCTTAGTCCTGCAATGGAAACATTACAGTTTCTCATAAACCACAATTTACATATTAGGACTAAGGAGGACAGGGACACTGCACCCAGACCACTTTAATGAGATGTCATCTGGGTGCCTATAGTGTCACTTTTAAGAAATAAATCGGGAAATGCTGGAAGGAGAGCCAGATTCAATGTCAGGGTGACTGTCCGGAAAAAAAAAAACATTCTGACAGGATAAGAAACTTGCTAGGTATTGTATCCAGAAAGTGTCATTATATAGACATCAGATTTACTGTATTGTATTAATTGTAAGGTATTTAAGTTACTGTATGAATAGGTAGGCGTCTCTCACTTCCCTATCATCAAATTTATGAAACCTAATGCCCTTAGCAAAATAATTGCATGTTGGGACACTGTAATATACCTGCCAATCTTCCCTGCCCACCTTCAGAGACGGATGTGTATATGGAAGAGAGCAGACTGCAGAGAGCACAGTGAAAGGAGCAGATCTGCCGGTCAAGGGGGCTGGTCAGGCGATCAAGGGTTGGTCCTGCCCCTAAAGAAATGGTCAAGAAAACCATTACTACATTACTGCTGAATAACTCTCTGCCTGGTCCTAGTGCCAAGAGATTTCAAAAATGCAAGACTGGTCCTTGGGACTTATTTTTGTTGGGAAGTACCCCAAAACCTGGTAGTTGACACCTATGCTGTTGTCTCTGTAACCATTTTGTTTGATTGAATTGGTTACAGTGGAGTCACAATCACTGTCCCTCTAATCAGTGTTAATTGTCAAGCAATGTATTACTAGATGAGGGTCCATGGCCGAACACAGCCCAGCCCCTACTACACGTATGGATACGACAGATGGCAAACTTCCTTCTAGCCATACTAATTCATAACAGCAATTGGGACTTTAATGGGCTGAAAGAGGACAGCTGACACTCTCGGCCAATCACAGCTGCCTATTGGTGTTCAGGCTATGCTTCCTAAAAAGCACAAGCAGCACAGAGGGAATGGTATAATGCTGAATAGAAGAATGGTGCCTGGGGACTCCATACACTATAGTCCCTTCAATGGGATGAAACAGTTACAGTGCGTACAGTGTCCTTTAAAATCACTTTGATTTTGCTTTATAAAGCACTAACTACAACATGGCACAGTTAACACTTTGAATGAAAGAGGTGTGCCTGGGGGCAAGGCTCAAGCTCCTGATAAATCCTGCAGTTTATGAGCTTTAAGGGTCTTTAATACCCTATCAAATTATGTTTTGCAACTGGCACAAACAGCATTGGGCAACACCAGCATTGGTTCCAGGTCCAACTAATACTGTTGCACAGCTGCAAACCTGGTAGCGGCCCGGTGCGGCTCATTAGTAAGAGAAGCATCCGAGACTGCACAGGTTCTCCTGTAGATATCAGGGCCCCGTACTCCCCCCCCCTTCTAGGCTGGTGGGGGGTTATCCCGGTCCCCACCAAGTACAGCTTAACCCACCTTCCTGTGCTTCCAGTGCGAATCTTGAGCGGGCAGCTCCCACGCGGCCTGTCTAAAATGGCTGATGGAAACACTGCAACACGGCATGCTGTTTAGGCTCTGGCACAAATCTGACTGCTCTCACAGAGCATTTGGGAACTTAAAGCGGCGAAAGAAGCAATCCATGCTGTCTGCTCCAATGGTGCTTGATTGTAGAGCCTCAGCTCAGAGACTCCCTTTCAGATGGGGACTTTGGCAGATTCGATGGGCCTTGCGGTGTCCAGGTGGAACTTCGCTCCCCAAGACCTCTGAGATATTTACTAGCTGGAAGCAGAGCTATTTGTGCTGGAGAGCGGATACACGCCATGGCATCCAGAGAGGCTCCCATCATCCATTACACATGCTCGGACTTTACATGTATACAAGGGGAATAGGCTGAATGTGCTGCAGTAATGGAGTTACTTGTTTTAGCAGTGAGTTAATGCATTGCCTCTCTTTCTCAGCTGGTTTCTTGTGTCTACCTACTCCTGCTATACCATGCACCCTCGACCACTCTGTCTTAAAAGCAACTTGAGACCAGTCATTAAGTTATTGGTGGTATTACTCTAATAAGTTTAACTAGCATGTAATGTATTCCATATTAGCATCTCTAACTCACCATGTCTAGTATTTGTGTTTTAGTGATTGAAAGTATGAATATTGCCTTGTACTCAGACACAATTGACTATCATGTTTATTACACCATTATATTAAAATTGTGCTACATCAAACTGCCACACAATGTACTATCACCCAATGTACATGACTTCCTTAAAATTTGTTTGTCTCTGTTGATTGTTATTCTTGTACTTGTGGCTTCGCAAAAGCCAAAATAAAGAATCATTCAAAAAAGAAAAAGGTATGTCCAATGCATTGCAAAATAATGCCTGAGGCAACCCTTCAATGCTCAAAGGGTTAATCACCTGAAAGGCGTGCCAGTAAGGGAGACACAAACAAACTGATAAATATAAATCAAAACAAGATCAGTGACATTTTGAATCCATAAAGTCAACATTAACGTGGTTAATGCCACATTAATTCAGCACAATCCAGTAAATAAATGGCTCAGGATGAGGCCTGCCAAAACTCTCATTACAATAAATCCTGTTGGCAAATCACAACGCCATGTTAGAGCAGGGTTTTCACTTGCCAAGATTATAAATAGACCATTTTACTGATGGGATGGGATTGTCCTGAACTAAACTCTAAACAGTGTCACTAATTCGGCAGACAAAAACAAAAAAAAAATGCTATTGAAGCACGTCAGCTATTACACAGGCGTATAGTAACACTTTGCGTCCACTCACTCAACTTGATCACGCAAAGTCTGTAATTATAGTGATAATAGATTATGCTGCTCTGCACCTATTGAATAAACAAATATATATATTATTATTTATATAGCACCATTAGACTCCGTAGCGCTGTACAATGGGTGGACTAACAGACATGTAATTGTAACTAGACAACTGGACGTACAGGAAGAGAGGGGTGGAGGGCCCTGCTCCATGAGCTTACATTCTAGAGGGATAGATATATATATACACACACACACACACACACATCAATAGTAGAGATGACCAGCACTCACGGTTTTCAGGTAGAGATTAAAAGTAGTACATTTTAATGTTGATACACGTTTAAAAAGTTGATCAACGCTTCAGTCCTCGTCTGGGACTTTCATCAGGAAGTCCCAGACAAGGACTGAAACATCGATCAACTTTTTTTTAAAAACATGTATCAACATTAAAATGTACTACTATTAATCTCTACCTGAAAATCGTGAGTGCTGGAATGGAAATAAACTGTACAAAAAAGATGGTTTGCTTTCTCAAAAGGGAACAAATGTTCTCAGTGAGCAGTTCAGAGGTTTTGCTAGGATCTATTTAAACTAGGAGGGGGGGGCAAAAGGGTGATAAAACATCAATCCAATTGTCCCCCAAAACAAGGACAGAAGGTGCCTGTAGCAAGTGTGTTAAAAAATGATAAGCTTAGAGTCATGTCTACAAATGCTCGCAGTTTAGGGAATAAGATCCATGAACTTGTGGCAATAATGGCAACTGATAGTGTAGATTTAGTCGCTGTTACTGAGACATGGTATAAGGAGAAAAATGACTGGGACATAGCAATACCAGGGTATTCTTTATATAGAAAAGACAGGGAAGGCAAGAAAGGGGGAGGGGTGGCCCTGTATGTGAAGGATAGCATAAAATCTAGCCCAATAAAGGTTAGTGAGGCGAACATAGAGTCCGTTTGGGTTACGTTAGAATTTGGTAATCACACAGTAACTGGTGTAGGTGTGATTTATAGGCCCCCAGGACAAATTGAAGAGTTAGATAATCTACTAGTTGAAGAAATAGCTAAAATGGCAATGAAGGGGGAAGTTATCATCATGGGTGACTTTAATCTTCCTGATGTGAATTGGAAAACAAAAATAGCTACTTGTGCCAGGAGCACACATATTCTAAACTCCCTACTAGGATTGTCTCTAAAAAAGTCGTTGAGGAGCCAACTCGTAAAGAGGCCATACTAGATTTAGTGTTAACAAATGGAGATTTGGTATCAGATATTACTGAACGTTTAGGATCCAGTGATCATCAGTCAGTGTGGTTTAATATAAGAACAGTGACTGAGTCACACCACACCAAAACAAAAGTTTTAGACTTTATAAAAACAGACTTTTCTAAAATTAGAATATGTGTAAAGGAGTAATTATCAGACTGGAGCAATTTAAATGGAGTCCAAGAGAAATGGGATTATTTAAAAGTTGCACTACGGAAGGCAACAGAAAATTGCATTAGGCTTGTCAGTAAAAGCAAAAAATTCAAGAAACCACTGTGGTACTCCGCAGATGTGGCCAAAAGTAAAAAACAAAAAGTTAGCATTTAGTAATTATAAATTAACCCAGAGTGAGGAAGACCTATAAGATTAGGCAGAAAGAGGCTAAGCAAGTTATAAGAGCTTCCAAATCACACCAGAAGAGAAAATAGCACAATCAGTAAAACAGGGGGACAAAACTTTTTTAGATACATAAATGAGAAAATAAAAATAAAACAAGGATTAGTTAGATTAAACACAAAAGAAGGAAGGTAGGTAGATGAGGATAAAGGTCTAGCTGACTGCCTCAATTAATATTTTTGTTCGGTATTTACAGATGCAAATTAAGGAAAGGGACCTCAATTAAGAAAAAGGATAAATGAGTCATTTATTACACGTGAGTTTACAGAGGAAGAGGTTCTATTTCAACTGTCAAAAGTAAGGACAAATAAGTCAATGGGACCTGATGGAATACACCCAAAGCTATTAAAAGAGCTTAGTGGTGTACTAACAAAATCATTAACAGATTTATTTAACCAATCATTGTTAACAGGAGTAGTCCCAGATGATTGGAAGTTAGCGAATGTTGTGCCCATTCACAAGAAAGGTAATAGGGAGGAGTCGGGCAACTATAGGCCAGTAAGCCTTACTTCAGTAGTTGGGAAAGTGATGGAAACCATGTTAAAGGATAGGATTGTTGAACATCTAAAAACACATGGATTTCAAGATCAGAGACAACATGGGTTTACTTCAGGGAGATCATGCCAAACTAATCTTATTGATTTTTTTTGATTGGGTAACTAAAATTATAGATCAGGGTGGTGCAGTAGACATTGCTTACCTAGATTTCAGTAAGGCTTTTGACACTGTTGCACATAGAAGGCTTATCAAAAAAACTGCAATCTTTGAGTTTGGATTCCAATATTGTTGAATGGGTAAGGCAGTGGCTGAGTGACAATCCATTGACAATTAGTCAATGGAGTATATTCGAAGCTTGGGCTTGTCACCAGTGGGGTACCTCAGGGATCTGTATTTGGACCCATTCTCTTTAATATTTTTGTTAGTGATATTGCAGAAGGTCTTGATGGTAAGGTGTGTCTTTTTGCGGATGATACTAAGATATGTAACAGGGTTGATGTTCCAGGAGGGATAAGCCAAATGGCAAATGATTTAGGTAAACTAGAAAAATGGTCAGAGTTGTGGCAACTGACATTTAATGTGGAGAAGTGCAAGATAAAAACCCAAGGGCAGAGTACAGAATATTTGGTAGAGTCCTAACCTCAACATCCGAGGAAAGGGATTTAGGGGTGATTATTTCTGATGACTTAAAGGTAGGCAGACAATGTAATAGAACAGCAGGAAATGCTAGCAGAATGCTTGGTTGTATTAGCAGTAGAAAGATGGAAGTGCTCATGCCATTGTACAGAACACTGGTGAAGACCTCACTTGGAGTACTGTACACAGTACTGGAGACCATATCTTCAGAAGGATATTGATACCTTAGAGAGAGTTCAAAGAAGGGCTACTAAACTGGTTCATGGATTGCAGGATAAAACTTACCAGGAAAGGTTAAAGGATCTTAACATGTATAGCTTGGAGGAAAGACGAGACAGGGGGGATATGATAGAAACATTTAAATACATAAAGGGAATCAACACAGTAAAGGAGGAGACTATATTTAAAAGAAGAAAAACTACCACAACAAGAGGACATAGTCTAAAATTAGAGGGGCAAAGGTTTAAAAATAATATCAGGAAGTATTACTTTACTGAGAGGGTAGTGGATGCATGGAATAGCCTTCAAGCTGAAGTGGTAGAGGTTAACACAGTAAAGGAGTTTAAGCATGCGTGGGATAGGCATAAGGCTATTCTAACTATAAGATAAGGCCAGGGACTAATGAAAGTATTTAGAAAACTGGGCAGACTAGATGGGCTGAATGGTTCTTATCTGCCGTCACATTCTATGTTTCTCTACTATTGATGTATAAGATGTTTCCCCCAGACTGCAAGCACCCGGATTATTTACATAAAGCCAGTGTGCAAGAATTTATATATATATATATATATACCTCCTCCATAAGAAAATAATTTTAACTAGTATTCAGGCAATAAAAACCGAGAATATGAAAACTCTGTGAATGGGCAAAAGTGTAGAGAAACTCAGTAGCTGACCCTTCGGTTAGTTTCTGTTGAAATCTCAAAAACATTTTTGCTCACTTGTGCCATTACAAAGAGAACCTATACCATTTGAATTTCAGTTCTGGACTGCCCTTATGGGTAGGATCAGTCTGATATGCAAATGGTGTACGTTCTATTTGTAATGGTACAGAGTTTTTCTAAACTTTTGCCTGTTCTTATATTCTCTGTTTTTGTCGTATTGAGGCAAAACTGTATGCCTAGGCATGTATTCAGGAAAATCACTCAGGCAACCCCGAAAAGTGCCCCTTGCTTGCCAAATACCGCATTGGTAACCCTCAAAGAAAGTGAAAGTTATTGGCAAACAGGAATCACTTTACTGGTGTGTTAATGAGCAGTGGACATTTTCTTCTCGAGCCTGGGTGTCTATTGGCAAGCAGAAGCCACTTTCACCACCTATTAGCAAGCAGGAGTTCGCTTATTTGCAAACATGGGATACTTTCCTTGAGAGGTTCCTAAGCAGTTATGAGCAAGCAATGGGCAACATTCCAAGCATGCCTGGGTGTTTACTGCTGAGCAAGGGACACTCTCTGGGGTTGCCCGTTTGGCTACTTGTTAGAAAGGGTCACTTTCCCAGGTTGCCTGGGTGCTTGTTTCTTAGGCAAATTACTTTGAAATCTCAAAGAAAGAAAAAATCAAACTTAGAAATATGCAAAACTATTTGCCAACTAACGCGATAGGCAAAAGGCTTTTGCCCAAGCAAATTGTATGTTAAAACTAAGAAAACGATTTGCCTAGGCCATGGTTCGTCAACCTGGTCCCTACCGCCCACTAGTGGGCGTTTCAGGATTCCAGGTGGGCGGTAGGGATTTCCAGGTTGATCGGGCGGGCGGGTGTGAGCCGGCGGTACCCGTGCGACTGGGTACCGCCGTGACCATTTGCGGCTCCGGCCCGCCCGGTAAACCGCCGGGGCCGCCTTCCAAAGTGTCCATCGGGTGGCCCATGCTGTCAGGGCCACCCGATGGATGCGGATTGTAAGGGGGCCCGGTCAGCGCTGGGCGCTTTAACAGCGCGACCGGGCCCCCTGTGATGACATCAGAGCTGGGAGGAAGTGATTCCCCGGTCACTCCTCCCAGCTAAAACTGAGAGCCGCGCGGGAGGAACACCAGGGAGTCAGAGTGGGAACTCTGACTCCCATCCACCTGAGTGTCAGGGTCTTACCTGAGTTGGGAGTTTGTAGCGCAGATATGTCGCTCACCCTTGCAGATAGCCACAGGCCGAGGTGGTCAGGTAAGAATTCACCTGGCCTGTGGGTCTGTGCACGGGGGCTGTGCAGGATGCAGTACCAAATTTGCAGGACAGGCAAGGACAGCACCAGCAGGATAGTCGAGGGATAGCCGAGGTCAAAGGAAGCCAGAGGTTAGAATAAACGTAGTCACAAGCCGAGGTCAAATATACGAAGCAGAATAAACAGGAACACTGGTACAACACAGGAACACAGATCAAAGACTTGACCACGAGTGCAGGGCGAGGCTGGGTTTAAATACCCTGCTAATGAAGATCAGAGTCAGGTGAGAAGCAGACAAGTCAAGGTGCAGCCCCCGGTGTAGTAGCCAAGCCAGGATGAACAAGGCCGGAATCAGAAGTCTCAGGTAAAGCCGCTGTGGCTCAGAGGTAGAGAGCAGGACTGGGATAGACAAGTACCCTGGTTCAAGTCCCCTGCTGGGAATTCCAGGAGCGACCACGTCTGGCCGTCTGTCTCACAGGTGAGTACCCTGACACTGAGCCACCACTGGACCCCAGGGAAAGTCACCCTCCTGCACCTTAAAGGTAGGAAACAGGAGGGTGACTTAAATATAATGTGTGTGTTTGTTTGTGTGTGTGTGTCTTTGTAGGTATGTCTTGTGTGTGTCTGTCTGTCTGTATGTGTCTTTGTATGTATGTCTTGTGTATATGTGTGTCTGTCTGTATGTGTGTCTTGTCTTTGTATGTATGTGTCATTGTATGTGTGTCTATGTATGTCTGCATCTGTGTGTGTCTGTTTGTGTGTCTGTCTGTGTCTGTATGTATGTATGTGTCTGTCTGTATATATATGTGTGTGTGTGTGTCTTGTCTTTGTATGTATGTGTCATTGTATGTGTGTGTGTCTATGTATGTCTTATGTGTGTGTCTGCATGTGTGTGTGCATGTCTGTTTGTATGTATGTGTCTTGTGTGTGTGCCTGTCTGTGTCTTTGTGTATGTATGTATGTGTGTCTGTGTCTGTATGTATGTCTTGTGTGTGTGTGTGTGTGTCTGTCTGTATATATATGTGTGTGTGTCTTGTCTTTGTATGTATGTGTCATTGTATGTGTGTGTGTCTATGTATGTCTTATGTGTGTGTCTGCATGTGTGTGTGCATGTATGTTTGTATGTATGTGTCTTGTGTGTGTCTTTGTGTCTGTATGTATGTCTTGTGTGTGTCGTATGTGTGTCTTGTCTTTGTATGTATGTGTCATTGTATGTGTGTGTGTCTATGTATGTCTTGTATGTGTGCCTGTCTGTTTGTATGTATATGTCTTGTGTGTTTGTGTGTGTGTGTGTCTGTGTGTGTCTTTGTGTGTGTGTCTTGTATGTGTGCCTGTCTGTTATAGTGGACTATAGTAAGTGGGCTACCTAGCTCAGCCTTCCTACTGGGCATTGCTATAAGGACGGTTAAAAAATAGAAAAAAGGGGGAAAAAAGGTGGGGAGGGGAATTGAGGAGGGAGAGGAGATGAGCTGACGCACAAATGAGAAATCATATTATGCGCAAACAGAGAAGTTGTCTGAATATCACTGAAAGAGACCTTCGTTTGTTCCTTACGAAAATCGAACCAGATATCAAATATTTAGTCTCGCAGCATCAACCTCAAGGATCTCATTAATCACTAGTAAAGGTAATTTCAATTTACTTTATTGTTTTCTCATTAAACATTATAAAGTTAAAAACCTTATAAACCTGCATTAAGTAGAAATAAAAAGATAAATGTACGTACATTTATTTTTTTAAAAAACACCCTCCTTTCTTAAAAATATTCCGCATTTGCGCGAAAACTGGTGGGTGGTAAGAAAAAATTTTCAACCAAAAAGATGCATTAGTGGGCGGTAGGTAGAAAAAGGTTGACTACCACTGGCCTAGGCAAAAGCTTTTTGCCTGAAATTACAATGTGTCTATAACATACATACAAACAACTTGCGAAAGTTGCACATCTCTTTTCAGAAGCCTTTGCATGTCCTCCCTCTTCTTCCCCAGTCCGGAATTTCAGTATCTGCCTAATCATTCTCAATGCAGCTCAATAAAGGTTTTTGTTAAGCAAGTGCTCTGGGCAATTGTCTGCCTCTCGAGTTTTGCTCCATAGAGCTAAACTACCAGGAAGTAACAAGACTTGTTATCTGATTGATGTAAGGTTAATTTAAAAGTGTCAATTTCCATTGAAATCTGCACTGTAAAATTAAATATTTTTTTTTTCTTTTAAAAAGCAGGATACACTCTTTGCACATAAAGCACTTCAGCAAGTAAAAATGCTGTAGGTGTCTGGAGTTTACCTTTAATTTTATCTTGTCTAACTGTAAAGAAGAATGTGCTGCTCTCGGGGCTAACTTAATGTTGCCGAAATGTTGGGAATGTAGACTAGTTAGAGAAAATGCAATAATGAATTGCAATAGCATCTTGATAAATGCAAAAATGTGGAGGGTTATTATTATTAGTATTTATATTGCCCCAACAAATTCTGTAGTGCTTTACAATTATAGAAAGGGGATATTTGGAGATGAGGTAGTCCCTACTCAAACGAGTTTACTAAAATTATTACGACTGTTTGCTAAAATTGAGGGACCTCTAATCACCAGAACAATTACAGGTTAATGTAACTGGGAGTATAATAATTCCCTGCAGGCATTTTCATCTAAACACTGCCTTTTCAGAGAGTGGCCTCTGGAGGTGCTTCCTGGGGCAGTGCTGCACAGTGACTGAACTTCTCTCATGGAGATGCATTGATTCGATGCATCTCTAGGAGGAGATGCTGATTGGCCAAGCCATCGTTTGGTCCTGCCCACATCCCGCCTAAATTCTGATGTCTGCAAGTAGACAGTTCGGAGGCATCGCCAGCTCTGGTGAACCTGTGCAGCACTTGAAAGAAGGTAACTTGCATTACCTTTTAAAAGGGGGGGGGGGGGAGGGGGTGGAACGGGGGCAACCCTCCTAGATGGTGATTTTAACGTTTATATTCCTGACCCTACAGTGTTCCTTTAAAGCATATACATGATCTACACAAACATGCATACCATGTTTTATCACTCCTGCTGCTAGTCCTCTGATTATTATTGCACACATAAAACAACAGAAGTCTACCAATCTGTGTTAGCAGGAATGAGAGCGAGTACAGGTATAGTTTCTTTTGGCGCTTCTCTACACTTTTTAAGAAGTATAAAGTGCACGGGTTAAATTATGATTTTTTTTTATCAGGTCAATATGATGCCATGAACCTTTGAAACTGCAATCTTGCACTTTAAATATGCCTGATGTTCCTCTAGCAGGTTATCCCTCTTATGTTATTGATTATAGTTACATTTTGGTGTCATTTAATCCGTGAACACCAAATAGTGTTCGAAAGGTAGATACCCAGCTCTTATGAAACTACAACTCCTATGATGCTCTGGAAGCATTGAGGTTTTCAAAGCATCATAGCAATTGTTTGTTCTATAAGAGGGAATGTACCTATTTTGGGGTACAGTTATTCAGACTACCTCACAAACTTCCTTAAGACATTTAGGTTTTGTGGTACTTCTCAGCTACTTGATAGTTTTTGAATGTGCAATATGAACAAAAGAAAAAAAAAAAAAAAACACCCAGCAAATTCAAGGTATATACATCATAAAACTTTATTTCGCTTAGGAAAATATTTTCTTTGCATTCCAAGAAATACATTTTCATTTTATATTTATATTCTGGAATAGACATTTCTGCACAAATATTTTCAAAAAATACATGCAATGTGTAAACCTGTTTTATAAGATTAAAATAATAATAATGTACAGTTCTTTAAGAAACCACAAAGCACACACTTCAAAGGTTATACTACTTAAATTTATGATTAATAGTTTGAAAAAAAAACTGCAAGTGATTTTTGTGCTCATTCTTTATTAGATTTTTTTCCCCCGTTTTAATCAATAACAAGTTGTGTACCACACCAAAACATAAATATATCTCTAAACTGTACAAAAAAAAGAAACAGTTCAGTATGTTCCCTACAAATGGAAAATGTGTAATACACAATATAAATTAACAGAAAGATTATACACTGTTAAATCCAAGTGAGCAAAACAAAAAAAATGGCATTTAATGATGTACATCCCAGAACAATGAATACAACTTTTAACCTGCACTGTATAAAACAAACTATGAACAAAGTATAAACGCAGAATGTATTTACAATAAGGACATGTAAGTATAATAAAAAAGGAAATATCAAAAAGGAAAAACAAAGTTAAATAAGTATAGAAACCAGTAAAACATCAAGGAGATAAGTGTGGTATGTGAGACACGTTAATGAATTACAGATGTAGTACCAGACAAGAACTACATTGCCAATGGCATATGACTGCTATCCCTGAATAAAGCCTTTTGAAGAAACAGCACTATGTTACCAATCAGCTATAGACCTATTAAGGGGCATAACCCGGATCTGCTTCCGTTTATCTCAATATCTATTGCCCTGGGGCAATTTGTAAAAAGAAAGTCTAGAACACGATTAATACAATTCTCTACTTCTGGATGATGGAATGTTCTGGAACAAGACAAATTCGACCCCATCACACTGGTTATCAATATTGGTTACTGTAGAGTATTCTCAGAAAGTATATTCTGATACCAGGGGCGGGCTGGGCCGGGGGGCAGGGAGGCAATTGCCCCCCAGGCCGCCCGAAATTATTTTAGGACCGGCCGCGGCGGGCCGGCCCTTTAAATGCTGCAGCCGCCGAGCGCTCTGTAAAGAGCGCTCAGACGGCTGCAGCTGCTTTTCCCTCCCTCCCCTCCCCTGTAGGTGGCCGAGCTGCACTCCGGTCCGCGGTCCCGGCCGGAGTGATGGGAAGGTGCACACTGAGTGTGCACTTCCTGTCAGTCCGGCCGGGTACAGGAAACAGAAACTCCTGTTCCGCGCGGAACAGGAGTTTGTTTCCTGTACCCGGCCGGACTGACAGGAAGGTGCACACTGAGCAGCTCGGCCACCTACAGGGGAGGGGGTAAGAAAAAGGGGGGGGGGGAGTAAAAAGAGGGGAGGGGGGAGAGTAAAAAGAGGGGAGGGGGGAGAGTAAAAAGAGGGGAGGGGGGAGAGTAAAAAGAGGGGAGGGGGGAGAGTAAAAAGAGGGGAGGGGGGAGTAAAAAGAGGGGAGGGGGAGAGTAAAAAGAGGGGAGGGGGGAGAGTAAAAAGAGGGGAGGGGGGAGAGTAAAAAGAGGGGGAGGGAGAGTAAAAAGAGGGGAGGGGGAGAGTAAAAAGAGGGGAGGGGGGAGAGTAAAAAGAGGGGAGGGGGGGAGAGTAAAAAGAGGGGAGGGGGGAGAGTAAGAAGAGGGGAGGGGGGATAATAAGAGGGGGGTAAGAAGAAGGGGGAAGTAAGAAGGAGGGGAGATAAGAAAAAGAGGGGGGTAAGAAGAAGAAGGGGGGAGTAATAAGAAGAAGGGGGTAAGAAGAACAAGGGGGGGGGAGTAAGAAGAACACAGGGGGGTGAGAACACACAGAGGGAGGAGTGAGAAGAACACAGGGAGAGTGAAGGGGGGATGAGAAGAGCACAGGGAGGGTGGGTGAGTGTGAGAAGAGACCGCTAGGGGAGGGTGGGGGAGAGGAGAGACCACTAACGGGCAGGGGAGAGCTCTAAGGGACAGAAGGGACAGCTCTATAGGACAGGGGGCAAGTCAGGGAGCTCTTTAACACTACCCGCACACACACACACACACAATGCATCCTTATACATACACAGAAACACACAATGCATCCCTATACATACACAGAAACACACAATGCATCCCTATACATACACAGAAACACACAATGCATCCCTATACATACACAGAAACACACAATGCATCCCTATACATACACAGAAACAGAACATGCTTCCCTTACACACAGAGAAACACACAATGCATCCATTACACACACACACACACAATGCAACCCTTACACACAAAGACAATGCATCATTTGCACACATACACAGAAACATACAATGCAAACCCTTACACACACATGCAAACACACACTGTTTTTCTTACATACACACAGAAACACAATGCATCTCTTACACTCAATGCACACACATACAGACACACACCTTGCATCCCTTATGCATACAAACACAGATTCACACAATGCATCCCTCACACACAACCAGAAACACATAATACATCCCTCATACACAAATACACACTGCTTCCACTACACACAAACACACTGCATCACCTGCACAAACTGGTATCCCTATACACTACATACCATAAGCACACATATTAGATAACACATAACACATCCCCTACACACTCCACTCCCTGTGAGCGAGCTCATGGGTGGGTGGAACATATAAGTGGGCCTTATGGGCATACTCACCGTCAGGCACTGGGGCCCAGACCTTGAGCTGTGTAAGAGGCCCCCAAAAAATGGAGCTGCTTCCAAATCTCCCAGAACGTTGAATTTTGTGACCACAGTTGCAAACAGCCTCCAGAGGTCCTGTTCTACACCAGACCAGTGGAGCCAAACTGCAGCCCATCATCATCCTCATCTAATTGTAAGTAGGCAATCTAGTATATTATTAGTGACACTAATCTATAATTTACCTCACATTAAAGGGACACTATAGCTTAATGAAGTGGTTCTGGTGTCTATAGCTGGTCCCTGCAGGCTTTTTAATGTAAACACACACTGTGTGCAGCACTGGCGTTAGTTCATATGGCAGATCATATGGGGGGGGCGGCAAATTTATATTTTGTCTAGGGCGGCAAAAATCCTTGCACCGGCTCTGATCCTGGGCAGGTGCACCAGTCTACTGGTGACCCACAGGAGGGGAGTGCACTGATTGCACTGCACTCTCCTCCTGCCCAGACCCGTCTTGACCGCAGTGCAAGTGCCCTCTGCCCCTAATTTACAGTGGCTCACACTCACAACAAGCAGTGCCTGGAGCCCTTTGCAGAGACGGAAACAAAGAGGTTCTGCGGCAGCTGGCCGTCCTGCAAGCATTACATTAAACAGCTGTTCCCCATGCAGCCACAGGTGGCGTTGTGCTGGGAGACTGTGATTACTCTTCACTTCCTCCCAGCCTACAGAGCAGCGCATGGGGGAGAGAGGAGGAGGCATGATTTAATCTTGAATAAATCCTCTAAGCAAACCTTTATAAATTTGGGGGGATCCGCTCTTTTTCCACAGTTTATTGGTGTTTACTCTCATCTCTGTATTAATATTGAGGGATGTCTAAGTAGTAACATCAGTGTGTGTCAGCAGGGCCAGCCGTTGGGGTGGGCAAGCTGTGCGGTCACGCAGGGTGCCATGACAACAGAGGCGCCCGGCGGCCAACACAGCTCACAAGTTGGGTACACCAGCATATTTAATTTAAACGATTCGCTGGTGGTCCACTGGT
This sequence comes from Pelobates fuscus, assembly GCF_036172605.1. Taxonomy (NCBI): domain Eukaryota; kingdom Metazoa; phylum Chordata; class Amphibia; order Anura; family Pelobatidae; genus Pelobates; species Pelobates fuscus. Next base: position 91,389,913 of record NC_086317.1, on the reverse strand, counting down.
GCGCACCAGCAGTAGGTGCAGTCAGATCATATCCTCTCCCTCGTGGTTCCAGCGCTCAGTTAGTGAGTCAGAGCACAGGCTCAGAGATTCTCAGCCTGTGCTCTGTCAACATTGAAAGTCAGAGCCGTGAAGGAGCGGTTATGGCAAAGAGCTACTGATTAGCATAACATCAATATCCGTTATAAAACCAGAAAAAGGTGGGCATGGATGGTGAACTGATTTGGTGGCGCAATGGGCCACTTGACTGGTTTTGCCCCCCAGGCCTAAGGCTGCCAGCCCTCCCCTGTCTGATACTGATAAATTGTTTCTTTGATTTTTTAGATTTAAATCTAGGTTGATTGCAGATAAGAATTATATATGCTATAGATTAATGCTGTAAAACACATCACACTATACCCTCACATACACTTTGGGGGGGATCTTACCAGCAAATCAATCTTGCTCTAAAATTGATCAATTTTAGTTTGGTGTTAGAGGCTGGTTTTCATTTTATTTAATAAATAATCATTAAAAGTTTGTGTATATCATTGTAGATCCCTGTCTCAATTAGATAATGGTTTAAATTATATTTCTAACTATTTATTATTTTTACACATCGTGCTAGGAAAAAAAAAAGGAAAAGGCTAATGTACACATTTTCAGATCTTAAAACAGAAAAAAAAAACCAATATTTATATATATTTAAAAATGGTAGTTATTTTATGGCTGCAAATAAACCATACTATATTTTAGTATAGTGTAGCAATCTGTCTTGAGTGCAAAGAATTCTGGGATGCATTACAAAAAATACTGAACAGTGAAGAGTTGCCCAGCTTCCCCTTAATTTATGCAAATTGCAAAAACTGTGCACTCATCAATACTCTGGAAGTATATATTCGGACACCCCCCCCCCCCCCCCCCTCCATATGGCCTTGACCCCAGAACTACTAGCCAGGAACGCTCACACACCCTAGCGTGACCAACCCTGGCGCTTCCCCCACTGTAGGAACCCCTCGCAACAACGCACTGACTCGCACCACTCCCACGCATACCCGCAGCCAAAGCTCAGAGACTCACATGCCACACACCAGGGGAGAAACGGGGCCTGACCCCGAATAACCCTGATACCCACCATAGTGCCCCATTATCCCATCACACACCGAAACAAGGGACGGCTCTCCCTAACGTAAGGAGACATACGACAGGAATCCCCAGGACACTTCCACATAGCCACATTAGCCGCTCTGCCAACTCATTAACAGCACACATATCCCTGGCACAGGGGACACCCTCACACAAGGACACGAAAGAATAACGAAAAGGGAGACAAAGGAACCTAAGCAAGTAGACACACGATTAGAGACAACTAACGGAAGTAAATAGCGAGATGGGCAATACAACAGCCTTTAACAGACTAAACATGAAGCCAGAAGAAATGCATGAAAAGGAAGTTTAGGACACTCGAGACACCTACACACCAGACACTAGGAGAGACAACAAGGGAGACCAAACCAGAAAACGGGAAACAATCCCCAGACAAGAAAAGAGACACGAGTACACCAAAACAAGCACAGCCCAAAAACCTCACTACTCCGTCAAGCATGTAAAGAACCGAGACACGGACGAACACCTGAGACCCCCACACAAACAACTGGTACTCTCCCTACACAACCCCTAGTAACCAAGACCACAGAGAAGCTATGCTTAAAACTCCTGGGAATGTGCAACCTTCTCCAATGACACGCTACTACAAAACATAATGACACAATAATGACATGTTCCTCTACCCGACCATTAACGTTGGATTACTAGGTTTTATAAATGTTATGAATATTTTGTAACAACTGAAGACATACTTAAACATGCTTGTAAAATGTCCATGCACGCTTAATAAAAACCTTTGGAATGAGAAAAAAAAAAAAAGAGAAAAAGAAAATAAAAACAATATATAATTATGCAGAACATTTTAACCCCTTAAGGACCAAACTTCTGGAATAAAAGGGAATTATGACATGTCACACATGTCATGTGTCCTTAATTAAGCAGTTATCTACAGTGTGTAATTAAAGTGTCTAAAGAATAATAAAAAAAAGTCAAAAAGGCGGCTTAAGCACTGAATGACAGTTAATATACTGACTGAGCTTCATAGAGTATTCAGGAAGAATAGCCATAAAATAAATAACAATAACTTTACCACATACTTTGGAAGAAAACAACACACAGAACAGCAGATCTGATTTTATAATGCAAAGGAATGCCAAAATGTTTTTGAAAATGAACGTAATTAGTCTTTTGTCCCAATTTCACTTTGAATTACACTTTTAAAGATTATAACTGGAAATATATACTTTAGAATGCATAGTGATGCAGGCAAAGAGATAAAAGGTTTGGATAGTTTTATTTTTTATTTATTCAGGACGTCCTTGAAAACCAGAGTAATCTGAATAGACCTTTCCTGGTTAAACACTTTGTTATTATTTGTATAGTTTTCATATAGGGAGTGAGACCATGCTCTTAAGAATTTTAATGACTTCCTAAATACATTAAGTAAAGGGCAGAACTTTGGTTCCTTTCGTTTATTAAATACCATACACAACAGAACATCTGAAGCAAGAATATTTAATTAAAAAAACAAAAAAAGATACAATTATGGACAGATTTTGATCAGATTTCAGCATTAAAAAAAAAGGTGGCTTCACAGTCATAATACTAAAGCCCAAAAAAACACAACCATCATGTAAGCTTGAGATTTTTTTTATTTTTTTTTTATGTATTTATATACTGTATCAAATTGAAAAAGTGAAAAACTAGGGCGATGTGGCATGTGTTATGATTTAGAATATTAGGAATATTCCCTAGATCTTTGTGATAAAGTAATGTCCACTGATATAGTTGTGTGAATTTGAAAGGCTGCAATGGTAAAAAAATATATATATATATTTATTTTTAATTTGTTTTAAATGTATTTATTACATTTTGTTTTTACTCATAGATGGATGGATGGATGGATGGATACATATTGGAGTAGAAAAAAATAAAATTGTAAAAAATAAATATCCAGGGGGGCGGGGCCTGGGCAGCATGGCGACTGGCAGCACTTTCGGGAAGCTCCGGCTACTAACCGTATTGAAAGCGCCCTGCAGGAGCTCCAGAGTGCCCTATTGCCCTTAATGTGTGACATACCTGCGTCAGCAACCTAATGAAGCAAGCGACAAGTTTCTGGAAGCGGCTCCCTCTGCAAACGCTGGAGAGGCGAGTGAGGCCTGGTGAGCCCGTCGGACAGGCAAGACGGCCGCTTGCCTGTACTGTGCGGCACTGGGCGTCCGCAGGGCAAGCTACAGCTCCGTTCCCCCCCCTTTGGACCGGTGGGGGATATCCCGGTCCACACTGGCCGGCCGGCTACACCAACGAGCCTCAAATCCTGAGACAGCAAATCCCGAGACTCCCTCAGCCAAGATGGCGGCGGCCTCAGGAGTCTGTGGAGCACAGACCTGGCGACACGGGACACATCTTCAGACCCCTGCATGTACTTGGTCAGCGATTATGTGCAACCCTAGAGGCAAGACAGGGGTATGCTGCACCCTCACACAACACACAGGAGTACAGATGCAGAATGGGTGGAGGAGATGGCGGGAAGCCTCTGGGCACTCTGTCGAAGCACGCGCGAAGAATCCCACATCCTGGCCCACCTAGGCCGCAGGCCGCAGAGGGGGAGACCCCTGCGCATCACCCACACGGACACGCATCGAGCGGAGACATGACATCAGGTCCGCCTGTCCCCCTCACGAAGGGCAGGACTTGGACTCTCTGAGGCACCAAGACCGTGGATCCAAGATGCGGGCCTGCAACCCGGCCTGGGAGGCACATCCCCCACAACGCTCCGACCACAGAAGGCTGGGACTTCCCTAGGACCCACACCCTGAGTAACCTGCCGACTGGTATAGGATAATAAATACATGACCTGGGACTGTAACATACCCTAAGGCTGATAGAGAATGCTTGATAATGCTTCCCATATACCCGGCCAGTGGCAAATTTAATCATTATGGGTGACGCTGTTTAAGTGTTCGTCAAATATGTTATGTTCAATTTTAAGTCACCCAGCTAAAGTATAGCATAAAATGGCAACTGCACATGTATAGCTCAGGCAGTCAAGAGAAATGCATATTAAAACCTGATTTAAAAGCCAAAAAAAAATAAATAAATAAATATCCATCCTTTCATCTATGAGTAGCATTCAACAGTAGGGAGCCCTGTTTTGGTTCAATCCTAGTCTCTTGCCACACACTAAAACACATGCCATTCATACAAATGTATGTCTTCCCTGTGCAGTTGAAGTGCCCTGTAGTCGTAATAGTAATAATATATATAGTGTATATATAGCTGTGTAGTAGTAATATATATGTGATGAGATACCAGACCTGCCCTCGTTATTAATGAACCTGAATGGCATATCCAGGGTATTTAACTACTAGTTTTGTTGGTGTTCCTTTACACTGTTAAATTGGTTCACCCTCTGATGTCAGATGCAGTCTGCCTAGCTAGGCCAGGGATCTCAAATTCTGCCACCCCAATGCGGATATACTACAATTCCCAGAATGCTCTTAAAAGGACCACTATAGTGCCAGGAAAACAAACTCCTGCCAGGTTTAAGGGGGAGGAAGGGGGTTAAACACTCTCCTTTCTCCAGCACCGGGCTCCCTCGGCGCTGGGGACTCCCCTCCTCCTTCCGACGTCATCGGCTGAATGCGCGGTAAGAGCCATGCGCGCATCCAGCCAGTCCATAGGAAAGCATTCTCAATGCTTTCCTATGGACGCTGGAGTCTTCTCACAGTGAAAATCACAGTGAGAAGCGCGGAAGCGCCTCTAGCGGCTGTCAATGAGACAGCCACTAGAGGCTGGATTAACCCTAATGTACACATAGCAGTTTCTCTGAAACTTATGTTTACAGCAGGCAGTGTTAATCCTAGATGGACCTGGCAGCCCCACCACTTCATTAAGCTGAAGTGGTCTGGGTGCCTATAGTGGTTCTTTAATTGAACAGAAGGCCAGAAAAACATGCAAATTGTACTTCAGCATCTTATGGGTCAGAAGTTTGAGATGCACTACCTAAATGGTTAATCTTCAATGTATAAAATCACTAGAAAATTTAAGAAGCATCGTCAATATACTTTAAGCATCAAATAGGCTACTTAGCAGCACACTCTTAAAGTTTAAAAAGTCCACTAAGTTTGGGCAATCAGTGTGTTTTTCTCACACTTAGATTGAGCTTTTATGAAATCTTTGAATTGCTTTATAATGAGAAAAACTCGAGTTCATTAAGAGCTCTAGCTCTTTGATTGTGAAATGTCACAAAGAGCCATTATTTGCACTAGTGAAATCAATCGATCTCGGCCAACTTTATGATTAACTAACAAGTGAAAAGCATGACAAAAATAATTAAATGTAACAATTTATATAAAAAAATCACTGGAACACAAAGTTACAAAGGATACACATAAAAACATCTTCATACAAACAATATTTTGAAAACATATCTTATACAGCACAAATCAATATCAATTAATAATACAACATAATCTATTATACTGCAAGAGTATCACATAACTGAAAATTGTGCAATGCTTTCAAATAAGTGCAACAAATCCCATATTAATGCGGATAAAATAAAGGGTTTGATTATATTTGCAGAATTCTGGCCTCATGTTAGGCTCACGTGCTTAACCCACAGAATGCAAAGCGATGAGGGTTCCAAGTACCATATGTACTCAAAGGGTTAAAAAATTTTATTCAATTAGCCTCAAATTTGGGAAAAGTGAAATGAAGGAATGGATACAGGCAGACACGTTTATCTCAGAGGAAAATATAGACAATAATAAATCAGTTTTCCCTAGATAAAGATGTTTCTGGTTATAGAATTCATCTTAAAATGCAATAAAACACTGACAGGGCAAACGTGAAAATGGTGCTATGTGGAGGTAAGTATATACTCTCTAATTACATTTACTAAAAATATATATACATAAATATTAAAAAAAAACTCAATAAATCTAACTTTTTTTTTCTTTTTAAAGCTCTTTATGTGCATGCTTAGTGTAAAATCTGACGTCAAATTTGTTACAAGAGTGACCCCTAGGGGTTTATGTATAAAAGTGTTGTGTTGGTTTTTGCAATGCCTGGTCCATTTTCTTATGTATAAAATGGTTGTTCCACCTTATACACATGGTATATTCTTTTATGCCTTTTGTAGCACACCAACCTAATCTGTATTCCCCCACTTTTTAGTTCTCTTAGATTACTTGCTCATTTTGTCATTCCTACTGACTTCACCACTGACTAGATTAGCAATAGGACAGAGTAATATTAAACATCCACAATTTGAGAAAAAAACAAAAAAATCATATGCACATTAAACAAAAAGCTGCTTACCCGTCATGGAAACATTTGTTGGAAAGAAAAGGCGCACTTTATTATACATGAGAAGAAAAAAATATATACCTACATAAAAAGTGTTGTTTTCTTTTTGTTTTTTTCCCTCACTCAACTCCCCCTAGTGGCTCAGTAATAAAGATTCAGTTTTCTTTTTTTTCATGACTGCTACATATCAGAATTTAAGAGGATTACTGTTCCTGTGCACTTTCTGAATGTAAAAATGTATATATTAAACAAAAATAAAAAATTATGTGTTACAGTGCTAAACAAAGATTGATACAAACAAAATCCAAATGTACAAGAAAAGTAAAAATAAAAATCACATTATGATGTGTGTAAACAATCTAGCAATTATATAAGCGAATATAAGTTAAGAGAAGAAAAAGAAAATGACAAAAATACACCATATCTACTTAAGTGTGAGTATATAAAGTTACAGTGAAAAGGGTTAACTGAAATTCAAAACAAGCCATGACTGGCAGAATCACAATGCAATCATTCATCGATATTATTGGAACAGTGTGTGCAGAGTGGCATTTTTACAAAAACATTAATTTCCTCCTAATATGCATTAATTTTTTTCGGGCCTAAAATACTCAGAGGTATACAAAAGTATGAACAACGCTCAAATATGGCTCAAAGTTTTGGCTTCTTGATTCACTGCAATTCTGCTTGACATGTGACGAAGGTCCACAGCGCAGGTCTTTCAGTAAAGTGAAGACGACCTGCCGGAGCTCTGGATAAGGGGCATGGCTATACACCTTTCCACCGTCTCTTCACAGCTAGCTGGTATAGACAGAAGAACTGCAGAAACAAAAACAGATATGTAACAGAAATTCACTAACAGCACGACATCATATTCACCAGGGTCCAAATACAATTTAGCGCATAACAGCAGTGGACAACCTGCAGAGTTAACATTCTTGGGCTACACATTGCATAGTTTTTTAGAAAGCTTCAGGCTGAGGATGATGCTAGTTAAGTTCCAAATACTGACGTCACTCAGCGGATTCCTCCTTCCCCCCACTACTGTACTGTATGCCATTCAACTGAAGTGTGGTATAGGAGCGATGCCCACAGAGACTATTTTAGCTTATTTCTATTCTCCTCCCACAGATTTGGATAGCAGAAAGGCTAATAAGAAGTCTGAGCATGCAGATGTACATAAATAGCTAGACGGGGACATTTAACAAGCACAGAAAGCACATGGAGACATTGAATCCTGGGCTACAGTGCATCAAAAGCTAATTTGACAATGTAACATGCTCATACTCATACAGGGCAACAGATAAAAACTTGGTGCTCAGTCTGTAATAGGGCAGTATGCAGTGATAGATTATCTCAGATGATAACTAGTAGTCTTCTACAATGTGAAGTCATTTTTTTTATTATTATTTTGCCTTTTTCCATATAAGCTTACCTCCGTTTTTGCAGTATCTTGTTCACATCAGGATTTAATCGGCCAGTTCTCAAGTGATCACGAGCAGAGAGCATCTTTTTCCCCCTTAACAGCAGAAGGTGTACATCAGACTCAAAGCCAGCCATGGATGTGTTTGCTATAGGAATCCTATGTGATGGTAGCAGTGTTCCATAATAATCCACAGCCAATCAGCTGCCGGAGAGGCAGACAGTTGCCTTCTGAATGAGTTTTAAAACATTTTCACTGTTTTATGAGACCCAGATCTACAGAAAAGGCCCTGTTCTAGTAGCGTTTTTATTCTAATAATTGTATTACAATGAATTATTAGTACGAAGAAAAGTGTCATGTTTGACTTGTGGAGGGTATGCTAACCATATGTAATGTTACTTCTTTGGCAATGTTCTAAAACGTGAGCAATCGCCATGGAAACCAATATTCCTGCAGATTACTCCACTTCTAAAAAGCATTGATCTCTACACCCCATCCCAATTCATAAGAGAATGCCTGGGATCAGAGTCAAAGTATAGATGCTGAATTATTGTAAGGGACCATAAAAGGCTACAAACATAATGTTCTTATACAAAGAAAAATTGCACATGGGGTTTACAAAACAAATATTGTATATTGCAGATTACATATTATATCTAAATACTGCCATATGCAGTAAAGACCTGTGCTGTGGACATTCATCATGTGTATATATTTATATTCATCTATATCTATACTAAACTACATATGGGAGTTGCATTTACCTATACAAAACTGCATAGGGCAGTTAAATATATTCAAATACAAATACTGTAGTTGGGAGTTACATTTACAAATATAAAAAAAATGGCTGTTCTTTCTAAAATCACAACATACCCTTACAGTATGCCATGCAGTATACCATGCAAAATAAAAAAAGGTATTTGTTCTCCAGTCCAATGGCGTTAAGATAAAAGAACTGGAAACGGCCATACACAGAAAGAAAATTGTGGTGAAACAATTACTAAAAAATTACTTTTAATTAAAATCGTAAATGGCCACCAATAATGATAGGACACTTGCACGCAGATATACAGGCTGCTTTGTACTGCAAAGCCAAGAGGTTTTTAATTGTGTGCTAAACATGCCAACGGTTAGCATGTGTCTTTGGACTCACTAATTAAATCAGTACGTGTAGGCCATCTCATGTATCTCAGTCTAATTTGATTTTCTTAACACGCCAAACAAATACGGCCATATAAATAATCCTACCCCCAACAGCGCCACTGTACCATGCTTATATTAATACAACTGCAGACAGAGTATTTGTTTCACAAGACTATTGAGGAGACAGATACAGAAAAAAACAAATCCAGTACTTACAAACACATTGCACACCATATTCACAGCAGATATAATGTGACAGAGTTGTGTTTGTATGTACAGGACTTTGGTGACCGTGTCTGCTGCCCCTTTAATCCTGTCTTTCTCCTTTACTGCAATAGCCTGTATTTTGAGAGACAGGCAGGCAGACGGTGTAAATATTTAGCGAAATGGGCCTGCGACCAATATCATGAAGCACAGTGTATGATATACAGTTACATTGTTTTTAATTCATGACGGTATCTTGGAGAGAATAAAGAACAGAATGGAGAGCAAACAGACCCCAATTAAGGAAAGCATATTTTTTTTTTTTTTTTTTTTAATCCCTTTTTGAGGAGTCCGCATTATTTTTAAAAGGAACCATCACTGCTCTAGAAATTACACCATTGAATAAAACACTGAAAATCGCCTATAACTTGTATTAACCTTTTTATTTTCCTTGACTAAAGGCACAGATTTACTAATTAATCAGAGTCCAGTTCAGTCCTGGCACAGCCAAGGCACACACCGCACTGGACAATTATTTCTGTTTCTTCTCCTCGCTCTATGTTCTTTACTCTATGCCAATAGGTCTAAAGCCTGGGGGCACCACTTACAACTGACTGGCAGAGGGCAAGATGGAGGCATTCAGTTGCAAGATAAAGCAAAATACAGAAGTGTTGATTTCCATACATCATTTTTCAGACATCAAAAACACATTAAATAAATTTAGTGGATACGTGAAAATAATATTAAAAATACTGTAAATGGATGGCTCCCCTTTAAAAGAGTTATTGTGGCAGTTAGAAAAAACGTTCCAGCTTAGTGAAGTCTGTACTAGAACTGTTGAAAGCTTTCTTAGTATTCTAAAATTCCTTTTTTCTAGTTAATCTTGGGGTTCCTGCCTAGTCTGGTAATTAAAAGGTTAGTAAATAATATTAAAGCTTGCTACAAGGATACAAAAAAATAGAAAAATAAAACCACACGGAATTAAAATCAGAATCAAATGGTAAAGTCACACATGGCAGAAAATTCCGCTATGCATTTTTGCAAATATGTAAAATTATTTCATGGCCTTCCAACAACAAAATACATATGAAGTTTATGGTCGCTGGTCAGTCACTAATCTACATAGCATCTATAAAAGGTTACATTAAGCAACAAACAGTAAATACATGGTAACAACATGCACATCCCGATTATGAAGACAACAAGAAGCATACAAACAATAAAATAAATGGAAACATAGCTAACAAGGCTGTGGTAACAGAGGAACGTGCACACACTGTACAAGCACAAAGATTATTCTACACATTTAGAATTAAAGTCAGAACATTAGTACATTGACCATCTGAGCATTGGGTGGGCAATGCACACTGTATAACCATCCTCTTAAAGGGTTTTCATGCATGGAGATTACATTTTCAAATAAGCCCTGCGACAAAAATATTGCTCAGGAGATCTCCTTTTTAATGTTAGAATGATTAAAGGATGAACTGGCCCTGCCAGAAAAACACTGGCCATTAAATTGTTATTCCAACATTTAAATTAAAAAAAAAAAAAAAAAAAGAGATACACTTTTTTTGTGGATTCTGTACACATTTATGCTGCACCCTTATAATTTATAAATCAAACACTGCAGTGAAGCCAAATTTGAATTCTTATAATTGACAGACAGGGTGTGCCAAGCAGCAGAATCAATATTTACCCACTAGCTACATGTAAGAAAGCTTAACCTACTACAGATGATTTACCATAATTTTTTTTTTACAAAAATACTACCTTTTTCTAAAAGTTTAATGCCTGCCATTCCATTGTTACAGATCCCTTTGCATTGTGGGATAGACACGTCGTGTACTATCAGAATAGTGTGTTATATGTACATGACGTCCGTCCCACAATGCAGAGGGAACTTGTAGCAATATTTAGCCCAGCTCAGGAATGTCAGGGATGTAATGTAATGTAATGCTAGCAATTTTACCAACACAATGTAAAGAATACGTTTTACCTATTGGAACTTTGTGGTCAACATATTTTTAATGAAACTTTAAAGGAGATACAGAAAAAAACACGGTCCTTCTGCTCATTTTTAATAATAAAAAAAAAACTAATGGGATGCAACATTAATAACAATGTACCAGCTCAGATGAAATACATCGACTAGCACATAGCACTCTGCAACGCACCTGCTGCCTCACACGGAGACGTGGTATGAATCAGTCGTTGCTATTTGCCACTAAACATCAAGGCAAGAATCACTCAGTTAAGTTTTTCCAATTACTAAATTGGAACAAGAGTGTTTGTAAATGGACAATCTGCAGTCCTTGAGGTATTTTAGTACCACATTCCTCCACCAGCAGAGGGCAACAACCCTTCTAATCATGGGAGCTAATGATAATCAGAGTAACAGTTTAATCTATGGGCAACCAGTCCCACAATATACAATATAATATGTACCTTACACTAACAATGGAAACATTGATATATATCCACAACAAGAGCTGCCACTACCCGAGTGCACAACACATTTATACAAGCAACGAGATACCAACACAGCCAGGTAAGAAAGCAATAGAGTATGTGGCTGACCTGCTGCCTTGCATCTCCTCCAGCTCTCTGTGCAGGCGGGAGCTCTTCTCCTCCTCATCCTGCAGCCTCCGTCTCACACTCCGTAGCTCCTGCTGGGCTTCACACTTTATATCATTGGCCACCACCACCGCTGTTTGCAAGTCTGCCTGAAAACGCTTCCACTCCTCAGCATCGTCCTGGGAAACAGCAATAAAAGAAACCAATGAATAAACAGAACAATTAATTTATCTCAGTGCAAGGATTTTTGGCTACACAGATGAGGATGCATTTTGCCGCCCCCTCCATACACTTTCACCTGTGTTTCATATCCCTTCATTTGAATGCCTTACCCCTTTTTTAGTGTGTCTTATCCCCCATTGTTCCCTTTTGTGTGTCTTACAACCTCCTTGGGTTTCTTATACAACCCCCCATTGTCTGTCTCTGGCCCTCCAGCACCTTGTTTCTTTCCCCCAGCCACCTACGTGTCTCCCCCCCCTAACCCCTATGTGAATCTCTCACCCACCAGCGCCTTGTCTCTACCCTCCCCCCAGTCCCTTCCCAAAACCGTTCCTTTGTGATCTCTTCTACTCCCCCTCCCATACCTTTTGTCTCTTCCCCGCTCTTCCCGCCTGCATACAGCTCTCCTGTAGCATGGCTACGCAGACCACTGTATGGGATCTTCTATATCCTCTACCTGTTCCGACAGCAAGTTGATCATTGAGCAGCTTCCTTTCAGACTGGGTAGAGGATACAGAAGATGCTCTAGCAAAGTCCACACTATATAAAGTGACTGGCGGGAGGGAAAGCACTGTGCACTTCCTTCCTGCCGGTCATCCGAGCCGTTGTGCAGGGAGCAAGGCAGCCACATGTGCTGTCTTATGGTTGCACTGGCCCTTGACCCCATGATTTAAAATCAGAATGTGAAAAGATCAAGTTAAGTAACACTGTACAGTGAGGCAGATATTACATGCATTGCTGACAAATGGGTTCATACACCCATTACACAGCATAATATAGAACTTTACCTAACACGATTGGTTTTATGAAATCTTATAAATCTTAAAAGCTGTTTAAATGCATACTGTGCTGTATTTTATATCTTCTAGCAATTACCCCTGGCAGCACGTGTTTGATGTATACTTCTAAAGGTATATTATACTAGCCTGCTTATGTAATGTGGTTCAATCTAGCCCTTCGATTTTACATAATATAATAAATGTGGTATAATTAAAACCTAACTTTTAATGTGAAAACAGTTAAAACACACATCTTTGTTAAAAACAAAGGTTATGTCAATAAATCAATATGCATCTCAAATAACCCCCCTGGCGTGATAAAGAGGGGAGGCTGCTGAGGTCAGAGTTAGTTGCAGCCAAAGGGAAACATATGTAACTTGCCAAGTTCAACTTGACTAACTTAAAGATGAATGCCCCTCTTCCTCATTGCTGGACCCCATTAACCAACTAATAATCGGCCAATATTTATTTAAAATGACTATTTACTGTATGTGGACTTTTTTGCTTAAAGGAACACTGTAGTGTTAGGAATACAAAGCCGTATCCCCAACACTATAGTGCCCCTCTGGCCTCGCACCCTCCCACACAGCAAAGAGTTAAATATCCCTTTAAACACTCGCCTTATTCCAGCACAGAAATCCTTCGACACAGGCTCTCTCGCTCTGCCTCCTCCAACATCATCGTGATGGGGAACCTAATGCACATGGGCAGCGACCACCACGCACACATTAGGCTTTCCACACAGGAAAGCATTGAATTTGGGAAACGCTATGGGGATTTCTAAGACGCTGGACATCCTTATGTGAATCAGCTGGTAGACAGCCACTAGAAGCAATCTTAATGTATTGAAAACATTGGACAGTGCACCCAGACTATAATGAGATGATGTGGTCTGGATGCCTTTATTGCCCCTTTAAAAGCAGACGTTTGTTTTACATTGTGTTGACAATTTTAAGAAGCTGTACCTCTAGTAATGCCCTCAGGATTCTTGCAAATACCTATAAGCAAGGAATATTACCATTTCTATCGATTTTTTTTTGCCGTCACATCTCTCGTATGTGAAAGAAATTGCATTTTTGCTTTTATATTAACATTTCAGCCCCTGTGGGAAGTATTGCCAACTATAGGATCCTGTATACTGTCTAAACCTTGTCATTTACAAAATATTTTTATAAAGGCTGAACTTTTACGTGAAATCACAATGTTATATTTTTTGTCTGCAAAGCAATATATATATATATAGCTTATACACATAATAACGGTGTTATGATATGTTCATACACAATCTATGCATCCCAAGGGCACAATTCTAAGGGATTGTAAAGAGAGAGGAGTGCATCTTACTCTGCCCTTCAGAAGCCCATCACGTGAACAACACCTCAATCAATTAATGCAGACGGCAGTTTTATAAATAAGAAAAATAATTTAGACGTGCAGTTTGGTTTTTGTAAATGCCATACTCTATTTGGACCAACAATTTATAGAAACATTTATAGTGTACCTTTAAGTATTTCACTAAACGCATAAACCGTGAACAGTGAGGTTTGGCTGAGCATGCTGTGGGTGGGCTAGCCTAGGCCAGCTCTCTCAACCTATCACTGCCATTCAGGATGGGCAGAATTGATACTGGTACTGTGGAAGCGTAACTTCTACAGTTATATTTATACAATGCTCTTATACAGAGCAGTTGCAGAGGTTGGGCAATTGGTGCAAGGGATAACCTTGTTTTTTGTCAGGACCACAAGAGAAAAAAGTGGGGCCGCGTCTACAGAATATTGACCACATAACCACTACACTGCGCTGTACTGCCTATGGTGCTTTGTATGACGATTTAATAATGTAGCAAAGTGTCTCCACTAATCAATAATTAGAATTCCAAATTTAGCATTTCCCCAGTTTGGGAGTTTTAGGCTATTAAAACACAAGATGAACCGGAGTCAAGTAAGGCTGTTCATCACTAAAACGCCAAATAAAATCTTAAGCAATTTGTTTTCTCAATCAAGTGCCATAGGCGTTACAATTGTTTTGGACAAATTTATGAATTTAAATTTTTAAATTCTAAAAGATTATTTATTGTAATTCATTTTTATATGCTCTCTACCCACCTAAATAACTTAATGAGTTACAGCATTCACACACTTTTAGGATGGATTAGCATAATGTAAAAGATAATTCCTTTTCCATGCACAGTAACTGTAATCATTAAAAAAAAATATCACCTTCATCTGCTTGGTGAGGAGTTTCTGCTGCCTTTCCATATCTTGTTTTTGTTCTTCCAACTTGGAAACTTTGTCTGGAAAGAAAAAAAAGAAAAGAAAAAGATTATATCATCGGTGATATATTATTAGACAACTAGCCGCAATTCTAAGATTTGGCCAGACTGTGGCACTATTTCCCTTCAAACAAATTCACGAAAGTGTGAGCCAAGTTACGAATTAACTGTCCATATTATCATCATTTATTTACACAACTGACAAATTCTACAGTGCTGGATACATTGTGTAAAGGACAAAATAACAAAAACATAGTATGACAGACAGAAACAGGTTTTGAGAGTGTTGCCTTTAAGCTTACAAGGTCACTTTTCACATTCCAGCCATCGGGGTCTGCAAATTCCATAATAAATCAGGTAGCTGGCAATATTTAACGGAAGCTTCCATTGCTTAGCATGCCAAAGCTTGGCTCTCACTGATGTCCATTAATGAATTCGGCTTCACATAATACATAGGATGCACAGGGAATATACATTGTTAGCAGATCTACAACATTCTAAAGGCAATAATAAAAATAAAGTCACATCTTTAGGTTCCATTTCTCTTCCAGAAACAGTTTTCAAAAGGTTTAAAAAAAAAAAAAGGGGGGGGGGGGGGTTGCCCAGCCCCTAAGCCCCTTATCTCTGGCATTTCCTGAAAGATAATGAGAAATAACACTTCCTCGTGATCTCTCTAAAAATAGCTTTGAATGCCGGGCAATAAAGGGATTCAGCAATACAGAAATCGCTGCAGCTCTTTCGTAATCACCACTAACCCTGCTGTCATTGCACTGTACAAGCACTCAATGCACAATCATGCTATCCAAATATTTGGACTGAGAATGGTGAAGTTCCTGTTAGCAGCTGAGGGTAAAATGCCAAAAAACAAACAAACAAAACTTTTATCAGAACAGTTTGACAAAATGTTACTGCACCCATATGGGGTTATTCACTAAAGACGAACGGCACTGTACTGCATTTGAAATTTAATCGCCCAAATTTTGCAGAGGGCCAAGGCATAGGCCTATATTGCCAAAATCCAGGCCAGGATGCATAAAATTAGTAACAAAAACAGAGAATATGAACTATGAGAACAAACAAAATCTTAGAGAAACTCAGTGAACAGTTTTTGTGCACTTGTGCCATTACAGAGATAGCCTATTCCAAGGCACATCAGAGGGATACAACCCATAAGAGGAGTCCTGAACCAAACTGCAGACATGTTCACCTCTCCAATGGCACACGTGAGCAAAACTATTTTGAGACCAGAGCGGGGATTTACAGAATGGGAAGCTACTGAGTTTCTTTACGTTTTTGTCCATTCTCAGAGTTCTCATATTCTCTGTTTTTGTTGCTTAAAATTAGTGCCTGGTTTTTAAAAATCCAAACTATAGGCCCACTGGCAGTAATAGCAGTCAGCAAACAGAGTTAAAGTTAAAAGTTAAAGTTAAAGTTAATTTTGTGCATATTTGACGTCTGATGTCAGCATGCCATAGACAGATGTCCAATGGTGGCACACCCCCAACTTCTGTGCTGCCCAAGTCATCCCCTCAGCCTGCGCCCTCTGACAACCTTCTCAGTTCAGGGGGAATAATGGCAATGGAGGAGAATCGGGCAGATGCGAGAACTTTGCCTTGGTGCTGGAATGGATGTAAGTTATTCCTCTAGCATGTAAGCTCATTGAGCAGGGCCCTCAACCCCCTCTGTTCCTGTACGTCCAGTGGTCTGATCTCAATTATGTGTCTGTTAGTCCACCCATTGTACAGCGCTACGGAATTTGTTGGCGCTATATAAATAATAAAATAATAATAATAATAATAATTGGTTTGGGAATTTTTGTTTACTTTTTTTTTTTTTTTTTTTTTTTTTTAAGTTTGAGGGGGCAGACCAGCACAGCAAGGGTTCCGCTAACCAAAAAACGTGTTTTATGAAACCCTTTAAAGCCTGATGTATTAAGAGCTATTCTATGCAACATTGTAAAACTATGGCAGTCAGCATAAAAAAAAAAATACATCCATGGGAATTTATTTTGTTAAAGTTAACAAGTCACCATACCTTGGACTGTCAACTTGTCCTCCGCTTACACTAAGAAAGGTGAGTAAGATTAACTCATGAAGCCTAACAAAAGTTTTAAGGGTAATGAACCCTGATTGATATGCACCTAGAAAATAAAAAACGAACGGTGGCTTCCATCCAATTATTTTAAAATGTAACTTTTATTTATACGTTAAAAGTAAACCAAAGTCCACACTGTACTGTGATAAATTGCAAAAACACCAGATTGCAAAGCTTTAGGACATGCAAGTTCATCTAATAGTTTGCCACAAAGCCTCAACAAGTGTTGCAAGAAATTGAAATTACTGGGAAATTACTTTCTAGGTGCATTTACGGTTCTCCACTTGCAGACTTTGGCAATCAGACATCTTGGACTTTGCGAACACGTTCATTTTTACTGGGAATGCCATTGTCTGTTTTTTCATCGACCAGGTAACAGTGAAAACCCTGGAGTCCTTGGTATGTAGAAGGGTTATTCTTCACATAGGGATGGTAAATGCAGCCATGCAAACTCATGGTTCCACGGCCCATGGCTAGCCAGTATGCAATTGTCCTAATATCGACTTATAGTTAATCCAGCTCATTCGTGGAACACTTACCTTTCCAGCCACCCAAAAGCAAGCAGCAGAGGTTACTGGGATTACTGACTGATCACATATACATGAATTCAAATCTATATGTATATAAATGTAAGCAACTTAAAGCTATAGCATTGCATAATTATTGGCTCGCTTACATATCAAGGGGTCTGTGTGCACTTACTTTCCAGATCACTGATCATTTGGTTGTTATGTAGATTGACAGCCCGGTGTTGCTCCACCTGGTCCTCCAGCTCATAAATTGTGTCTTTCATGTCCTTAATCTCACCCTCCTTTTTCGTGAGTTTCAAGTTTTCCAATTTCAGGTCTTCCTCTCGTTGGTCCCCCAGCTGTTTCAGCTCATGGCACTCTGTCTCCACCTAGGGGACAAAGATTTGTCATAACAGTTCTACAATGATCAAAACCAGATTTAGACTTCTTAGTGAATGCTAAACTACACCGCATGTTTTAAGGGGAGTTTATTAAAATGAAACAATAGGGAAGCTATGGAACCTATTAAAACGGATACAGAGAAATGCTTTCTTCCGAATAATGTCATGTTCAGTAATCTGTATTGGGTCTATTCCACAAGCATGTGCCTGGAGGTTCAGCTTCATCAGTCCTTTGTCAATTTGTCCCTGGGCAATACTTAAAGTGACACTCCACTGCACAAATACAATAAATAAAATCACTAAGTAATTAGTAGATATAAAAATATCCATGCATTTCATTATGCAGGTTTTCATTATTGGCATATCTAAAAACAGCTTGCAAAAGATGCAGATCTCTTGTAACCTCCCAGTGAATGGAACCCGGTGCAAATCCAGCTGTGTTGTAAAAGTATTTTACACCAGGTTCCAAGAATTCTATTCTGCAGAATTACAACATCCAGCTTTTACAAAGTTTGCTGTAACCAGATGCCTATTTGCCTACTCATTGAATAGCTGAGAATGACCAAAGAATGACTATCTGTGCCAATTGACATTAGCCACTGCAGAATTTTTGGCTGGCTGTTGATGTCCAAGTGATGCTGCCAGAGGTGGAGTGACGCCTCCAGCAGGAGAGGGGTTAGATGCTGTATGTGCAGCGTTTTATAGCCATTATCAGCTTGGCTATACAACAATGTTCTACATTTTACAGATTCCATCATGTATAGTATATGGTATGTCCTACGTTGTTGCTGTAAACATGATAGCCCTTCCCATTGTTACATGCACAAAAAAAATAAAAAATTATATATATATATATATATATATATATATATATATATATATATATATATATATATACACACACACACACACACACACACACACACACACACACAAATAGATTTTTTAATTAAAATCAAAAAACAAACACAGATTGAGTCCCATTTCAGTGCACCTGAATTATGCTCAGATAAAATATTAGAGTAATTTTAAGCATAACCTGCTTAATAGCAATGGTACGTACCATTTTTTTTTTTTTCAATGGTCGCCCACTGTTAGACAGAGAGTCTGCTAACAATAGTTCACTGAAATTGAAGAGAATTGGTGGGGCATAACCAGAACATGCATTCCTTAGCAGTGGTGTTGCTGTGATTGTTCTATTCTAGCTTCTGATTTTGTTGTAAGATGGCTAAGCATTTCTATGGGTAGGTTTATCAGATTAATCACAATTACATTTTTTCAGGTAAGGGAAACAAAGAAATGTATTAGAGCGACATTTGCTTTTTTATTATCCTTAGAGTTCGTGTAGAACCAACAAATATTGGAGTACTTTAAAGCAATGGTCGGCTTAACATGGTATGGCCATTTGTTGTGACTAAATCCCCAGATTTAAATACTTAGATGGGCAATTTTTAGTCAAATTTTAAACCATATTTCTTTGTGTGTATTTTACCTCATTTACGGTTTCGTAGATTGGCTCCCTTGATAGCAGTGTCGTTAAGGTTTGTCCTCACAGTGATTGGCTCCCAGGGTGTTCACGCAGCCTGGATGCCAAGCAATCAATGTTGAGGCAGCTCAGTAATAGGTCAATGATAGCCGATCCTGGCATGCACAGGTTAAGCTGGCTAACAGCGGTCACTCAAGGCATAGCATCTCTGACTGGTTATGAAAGCACTTCTATGCAGTGAAAGACATTCTAAGCCATTACTGGAAGCGTCAGTGCGGAGGTTTCCAGTAGTAGCGCAATCATAGTATGTACTGTTACACCTGGAGGCCCCCCGAGACGGCTGACAGTAATAGGCATTTGATCCCTGGTGTCCAATGCCTCAGGGATTGTATGCCTGCGGGGACCTGGAGCCTTCCAATTCGGTCATGTGTCACGTCAAGAAATAGACCGGTCTTGCTGATTCCAGTGAGACCAGCTTTTAAATGGACAGATACACACTGTACATCAGTTGACATTAAGGGTTTAAACACTACTAGGCCCACTTAGGCTGCATTGTGCTCTCATTCCTACCTCTCACTCTCTTTTGCATAGAGAGCACCCTATCACACACTAATCAGAAAAAATAACATCCAAAATAAAATACAAATGTAAACTCCTCTACTCAAAGTAGTCTCACCTTGAATATCTTGGCCAGCTCCTGTCTAACTTAGAACACCTTCTGATTCTACATCTACTAATCTGGGCTGTGCAAGGTAAACTTCCACAAAATGCAGACATTGGGATCTTCAAACAATATAAAACAGATCACCGTTTTAATCTAATATTTCAGATGAACACTGCTTAGTGAATACACCAAATTCTTATATACACAGATAAGCAGCAAGACATTATACATCAATTATCGACAAATAAACCATGGCTTATTAGACAGTTAGCTCTATATTTATTTGATCTGCTTCAATTCAATATTAACAAATAATGATTTCTACCTTATTTTTTTCCCAAGTTTTTATTTTGTATGTAATTAATTTTTCTCCTTGTTAAAGAAAATGCTTAGCAAACATTATTGGCAGCTCACCAATGATTATTAGTAATGTTATGTTAATGGACCAAGTTCTGATAGACACGTGTGTTCCGCTGGTAATGATATAATCAAGGATGGGCGCTTTAACCCTTTCATCCTTTGCAATCAGCTACTCCCTTCTCTGGTATGTAAACTAAAGCTGCCAAGTGTCCTGATTTGTGAGTGACAGTCCTAAGCTGCAACACTTCCAGTTAACAGCAAGTGAGAGGATTAAGAGCATACTATGAGAACTTTCAAGGTTTGTCTGGGATTTACAAATAAATTCTTTAAAAATTATTTGTTGCTCTCCAGGTCCCAAACCATTATGGTTTAGAACAACGGTTTTTAAATAATCAAAATGTAAAATATAATCTACATGAATTCTGTCCCTTGGAGACTACATGTACAGGAAAAGTTTGAGGAATGATTCCAAATCAGGTGGGGCTGACACGTTGAAACATTTGGCTAACCACAAAGATTTACAAAACCGCAGAAGAAGAAGAAAACTTGCTCGTTATGACTTTCCGAGGATTAACAAGACCTCATGGACAGCAGATTTGTTATAGGCATAAAGGTGTGTCCATGATGATATATGGAAGGTAGTCAAATATTTATCCTTTGGGTTATAAATCTATCAGATTGAACGTTATATGAGTATTTTAACAGTGCAACTACTGGGAAGTTTGAGGTAGAACAAAATACAAAATGTACTATATGGAGAGAACCTAGTGTATGTTCCGACATCCACTTTAGACACCGGGTATTTGTCAATCCTTGCAACAGTCAGAAAATTACAACCGCATGCATTTTCTATGGACTGTGAAAGAAGCACAGCAAACCATTCTTTGCAATATATTTCTGATCTACATTAAAATATCAGTACAGAATTAAAAAATTAAAATCCTCCCTCAGTAGCCAAAAAGTGAAATTGAGAGGCATTGCTCCTGGATTGAGCATTTAACACGGCAATATTCCAATATTACAAAGCTGGAGTCTCTCAGCATTGGAACGTCAGATCTGCATTTCCCCCTCCATGGCCCAAGGCAAGAAACAGGGAGAGGTTCATAAATTGTAATATATATACACAGGGGGGCAGAGCTGACCAGCAAGCTGAGCAGATGTGCAGAGCTGAGGCTCTGTATCGATAAGCCACTAAAACGCAACAAACCGGGTGGTTATACAGACGGAAAACCAACCCTTCACCTCCGTAACGCAATGGGAAAATGGGCCAAAAAGAATAAAAGCGGGTATGGGCTCTGGATCTGAAATATCAGGAATTACATGCAGGAAGGCCTCCCGCGCATGGCGCCCAAGATGGCGGAGCAACATGCGGAGGACTCGTCGTCCGTGGAGGAACCCTCCATGTATACACTGGATGAAATTCACTCAGCCGGAGGACTACATCTGGAGTCCTCGGACGAGGAAGCCAACACACCAGCCACGAAGGCTGGCATTAAAATACTGCTATGTGACATCTGCAAAATGTTCCAGGCCGACCTAGCGATCCTACGAGAGGACATGCTCTCGCTCACCAGGAGAATAAAGGCCACGGAGGAGACGTCCTCCTACCTGAAGGCTGAGTAAGTCTCAATTGCTGCATCCTGACAAATATGGCACAAAAAAATGTCAGAATACGAAGACCGCAGTCGCAGCAAAAACATTAAAATCAGAGTCATCCCAGACACTGTGGAGCAGACTGAACTGCCACAATTCCCGAGACGCCTGCTACAGCACTTGTTACCCCACAAGCAGGCTAAAAACATCCTTGTGGACAATATTTACAGAATTCGCAGACAGGGCAGGCCGCCCCAGCAGGCACACAGCGATGTTATCGTTCAATTTCTCAAGCACCTGGACAAGATCGTGGTCATGGCAGCGGTCCGGGACTCACCCTCCCTAGCCTTTGAGAAACACACCCTGGCATTCTATAATGATTTGTCCAGACTTACCATGCTCTCAAAGAAATCAATGTGCCCCGTTACTAGCATGCTGAGGAGGAGGAGGATCTCATACCGCTGGGGCTCACCGCACTCCTTACAGGTCACCAAATATGGGACAAACTACAAACTTAATTTGCCAGCAGAAGGTTAGCAGTTTCTGCTCCACCAGGGTATGACCATGCCAACGGACCAAGAGACAGTCCGTGGAGCTATCGATGGGATGTGGATAACATCATACCGTTCGGGGGCGGGGCCTGACTAGCAAACAGGGCAGACGTGCTCTGAACTAGCTCCTAGGCACCGAGCACGGAAACGGTGAATAACTCTGGCTAACCTGCGTTCATCCTCCTATAAGAGGGCCCACTGGACTGGGGAAACCGTCCCGAACCCAGAGACACCAAACTCAATGTCCGGGGTGACCGGGCACCGCATCGGCAGACTAAGGCCTACTGAGGGAGATGGTGGAGAAAGGCGGCCGCTTTCCCGCCGGACACACGCAGCAAACAGTGAGCTTCGTGCAATACCTCCCCCCCCCCCCCCATGGACCGGTGGGGGTCACCCTCCACATGAGCCCGCGACATCTCCTGACAAAACGGGGGAAGGGGCCTCCAAAATGGCGGAAACTTGTCACTCGGCCCGGCAAACCAGACAGAGACCTACCAGGTCAGACTCTACCACACTGCACGCGTCGGGAGAGGTGACCCACACGCAACCATGGGTAGCAAAAACTAAAACAGACCTGCGAACTCGCAGTTCCACCATAATGGCGGAGGAAACGTGGCTCCCGCATTCCAGCGACATACTCACCCGACTGGACAGACACTTTCAAGAATTCTGACGGAAATTGCGGAGCAAATTGTGTCCACCCACGCCACCACAGCATTTGAAAGCTCTGCGGTATCCCTGCACGGCCACGGGAAACAGACCGGAGCGGTGAGAGCCGTAAAGCACGGGGGACTGGCCTACCCAGGCCGAAGGCCAACCGGGGTGTTACCCCGAAACATCGCCCACACTGGAGGAGGGTTCGCCGCCGCACTCTGCGGCCAACCACCAGGACCCCCTGCCACTCCAAAAGAGAGAGAGGTTCGGCCCCTCGTGAATGCCGGATCTGTGGATCTAAGATGTCGGCCTTTCTGATAGCCTGGGGCGGAGGGGAGGACTTACCCTGCCTACACCGAGCCGCCAACTCCGATCCCAACCCAGACACCTACGACACCCACCTCGAGCAGAAGAATACCGCACCAAGACCCAAGGGACCTACCCAGCGGTCAAAGCACGACCCTGAACACACGCTTTTCAGGGTATGTACCCTGATACCAGTAGGCATCGGGTGAACTGATCTCATGAACTGGGACTTACTACAGGCTACCGACCACTTACCTTCTATCTCCACACGGTATCTGCGGACATAACACTCTAACAGTTTCCCTCCCCCCTGTGCCAGTCATTATTGTTTTACGTTGCACATGTACTGTTTCCAAAGCCTACAGTGATAGGTACTGAGAGCGAACATCCGGATCACGGAGTAACTCAGCTGTATATTGTTTGAATTTCTCCATATGATTATGCTTAATTCAAATGCCAACTAACTTAGCATGCTTCACTTGCACTTAATGTCGAGTTGCTTATGATTTGTACCTCTCGTTCTGTTACTTTTATCACTGTTTACCCTAGCTAGACTAATCTGGGCATCTACGGCCCTTAAAACGCTTGTTTCACAGTTCGCCTTTCTCAGCGCCTTAGCTTAAACGTTATCCTATTCTTTAAAACGGTGCTGATGTATCTGCTGCATATCATCACCCCTAGACAGGCTTTGCCACACATTTTATATGGCCACTGTTGGTTTTAAGTTTAAGTCTACATTTGTAACTGTTCCCCTCTCATGCACCACAGACCCTATCAATCATACAAGCACACCCACACTAAAGTTTACAGTAATGACGGTACTGATAAAATGACACCATTGAACAAAACAAAGAATTATCTATAACCTGTGTTAACTTTTTTCCACTGCAATGCTCTGTTGTCTTGGGTATATATTAATGTAAAATTTACATTAAATATTTAGTAACGGACATCGCAATCCAGTTCAGCCTGGGTCCAGCCAGGGTATATATAGTGGAGATACTGAACCATTTCCCCTTATGTGGAACATCAAAAGAAAATCCCAAAACAGCAGAACAGGCATTAAAAAGTGAGACTGTCTAGATGGATTTAGGATAGTTAAATTGTTTGTTCAGCATTTGTGGAGTCAGTGGCTAACCAATGTTTGTTGTGATTAGCCCAGTACTGGAAATATAGTCTCTTATTGGATACAAATGCTCTTATTCCCTACAGACTACTGAATTCATGGAACCTTCTCAATCCAAAGAACAGATTTAACACTATTCTGTCCATACCACACATTATACCTGGCGCTTTTAATATACAGGATAGTAGGCTGATGGTGTGTCAGCATTTCGATCACCATGACATTTCCTACTTTTCTCTACAAGACACACAAGCACTCCAGGGTTTGTCAATATCTCCAGTGGAACGGAAACTGGAACTGCCTATATTCTAGATTGTTGGTGTGCCTTGCGGAAATAGGTACAAACCATTGGCCTAGTAGATCATACCGTCCTAGTTGTCCCTATATGAAACCTAAATCCTTGTGCCCCACTCTTTTTCTAGGAATTCATGCAGAATGCCCTTGAGTGAAATTACACTCATGAGAGTTGTATTTACATTACAGTAAATACTGTTCTAGATTTGTTTGTGTGAATACTAAATTACATGCACCATTATATAAACAGCTATCAATCGGTCACATAATTACCTAAAAATTCCTGTAATAAATCGCATCAACTCCTAAAAGAAGGAAAAAAAAAAAGATTCCCATTCTGGTTATTTGAATTGCTGCTTTGCCATTTTAAAGGCTTGCAAAGCATCATAGGAGTTATACAGGGTGGGCCAAAATTAAGAGTAGGGTTTGAGGAGTCAATAACTTTATCAATGAATAAATTCCAATCATAATTACATACAATGAATGCTTAATGTACGGAGATTTGTTTGACTAGGTATGAAAGATGACATTTTAAAAGAGCTCCATTTGCCGCCTCACAAAGTCAGACTCTTGATGGCGTTGGTCATAACATTAGTCAATGTTTGAGACTCTATTGCTTTTCTGCACGGAAATTCTAATTAAGCTGCCGAAGTGTACACGGTTTGTTCACGTACCCCTGTTCTTTCAGATATTCCCACAAGAAGTAATTAGGGATTATTCTAGCTTTAGTGACTGAATAATCTAAATTTTATTAATGACAGGAGGCGAATATTTGCTTTATCTTTCTTTACTGAACCTCCCAGCAGCAAAGGAACAGTTAACAGTAATGTAAAAAGTTCAACCAATCAGATAGTATAACAGTATTATATGATGTCATCAAACTCCTCCCATATCCTCTTTCTTGCTGTGGTCGATGATATGTCTGTGTCAACCGTGTAAACTGTAACGATGAACTGCGGACTAAGTTGGAGTCCTGAAGTAGTCAACATGTGGAATCTTCACCGTGCTTGAAGGAGCCGTATATACAAAGGTAGGTATTTTTCACACTAAGGGAATAGAGAAGAGACGTGAGAGTATAGGTTCTCATACTAGGTGAATGCAATTTATGGCATGTATGTTATTGTAGTTACTCTGAATATAATATTGAATATTTCAAACACTAGATTAGAAGTGTTATGGCGTGAACCTATGGCAGATGGTGTATAAAGTGTGTGTAACCAGTAGACTGGAATGCATAGTAACTTACCTGGGCGGGTGTTAGAAAGTGAAAATAAAGAAGGGGGGGGAATATTCGCCTCCTGTCATTAATAAAATTTAGATTATTCAGTCACTAAAGCTAGAATAATCCCTAATTTTATGGCAAGACAGGAGGCTTCATATTTGCTGTTTTAACGCTCCTATATGATAGAAGATGCAGCATGTGTCATAGGTTTGAAATAAAATGTACGGAATGTGGACTCTCTGGACCAATCTGCAGATGACAAAATGTCAGAGGAAGCTTCCCGCGCGAAAGGCTGAGGATGTGGCTGCTCCTCTGACTGAGTATGCGCCAAAATTTGAGTCAATGCTTGCTTGCGCTAGTATCCATCTGATCCACCGTGCGACGGTGGGTGCGGATACCGGTTTGTGTGGTTTTACATAAGACACGAGGAGGGGTCCCGTAGGGGGTTGTAGAGTGGTGGTGGCATCTAAATAATGCCTTACGCAGAGTGCCACGCAGAGTGACTGTCTATTAGGAAAGTAAGGTAGAATACGGAGGAAGAATTAGTTTTGTTCGCTAATTTTCATTAGCGGTCCAGGATTCTAAAAGGGAAAAGACTTGAGTGATATCCCAGAAACAGGAGTATTTAGGAAGAGGGGGTCTGGCTAACCTGATCCCTCGTAAAAGTCTACAGACTGAAGGATGTTTCCCTATTGACGCATTGTCAATGGGATTATGGGCCGCAGAGATAGTGGATCTATAGACATTAATTGATCGATAGGATTTACCTTGATCAAATAGGGTAGACAGAAAATTTAGGTTGATCGTCAGAGGTGCTGAAAAACACCAGCTGACCCAGTCTGGGTTCTCCTTAGTGGAGTGACAATGACTATCGTCACTATTAGGGCTTTGACCCGGTAGAGGGTGCGTTGGATCATGGAGAAAGGTGGGAACGCATAGGCTCCTGTCTCCGGCCAAGGATGTAGAAAGGCGTCGACTGCCCATGACTGGGGTCTGGGAGCCAGCTGATAAAGGCTTCCGTCTGGCGGTTCAGACGGGATGCAAACAGGTCCAGTGTAAGGGGCCCGCGAAGGCAATGAATTTGGTGGAACACGCGGGGGTCTAATTGCCAGTCGCTTACATCCCTCCAATGGCGAGAGAACCAATCCGCGACTAGGTTGTCCGTGCCCGGAAGATATTCCGCTCTGATAGATAAGTTCCGTTCTAGACAGAATTGGTAAAGATCTTTGGTCAGATCGGATAGTAGCTTGGATCGGGAACCTCCTAACCGATTCACATAGCGCACTGCAGAGACGTTGTCCATGCGCAGTACTACAGTTGAAACAGTTTTTCGTGAAACTGCGAATTGCGAAAGATCCTGTAATCAATTCCAAACAATTGATGTGCAGTGCTTGTTCGGATGGGGACCAAAGTCCCCCTGTGGACCCTTGGGCGCATGTGGCGCCCCATCCCAGGAGACTGGCATCGGGTTCCAGAATGAAATCTGGTTGTGATCCGAAGATGGCTTTGCCATTCCAGGCTTCCATATTGTGAAGCCACCAGTGAAGTTCTATACGAACTTCGTCTGTCAGTTGGATGTACTGATCGTAGGAGGTGGAACGGTGTAGGTAGTATGTCTTGAGCCGTTGCATGGCTCGGTAGTGTAAAGGTCCTGGGTAAATGGCTTGGATAGAGGCGGACAGTAGGCCTATAGTATGGGCCAGATCGCGTAAGCGAATCTGATGGGTTGATAACAATTTGCGAATGTCTTGTGCCATTATCAGGATGTCATCCAAATATATGATGGATCGAATCCCCTGTGATCGGAGTAGCGCCATCACTGGTTTCATCAGTTTCGTGAAACCTCATGGTGCGGAGCATAGTCCGAACGGGAGGCATGTGAATTGCCAGATTTCCTCTTGCCAGAGGAATTGAAGGAAAGCTCGATGGTTGCGAGCAATAGGAACTGTGAGGTATGCGTCTTTGAGATCGAAGCTGGAGAACCAATCTCCCACGCAAAGGAGGTCCCTGAGTAGATGGATGCCCTCCATCTTGAAGTGGCGATACCTGACAAAGTGATTCAGGTTTTTTAAGTTGATAATTGGGCGTAGGTCTCCAGTTTTTTGTGGCCAAAAAAAAATGTTGCTTAGAAAAGTATGCGGGAAAGGGGATTTCTCTATTGGCTCTTTTTTTACTAGCTTGCGCAGTTCGGTTTATAGTGTCAGGTTGTCTGCTGCAGACATCTGTAGTGGTGTTGGTGGGGTGTCCTGGAAGGGGTGGAAAGGAAATCTATTTGAACCCTTGGACTGTGTGTAGGATCCATAGATCCTGAGAAAGTAATTCCCACTGTTGGAAAAACTGGTTAATCGACCTGCTATAGGTACATTGAAAGAAGGGAGATTTATTTCCTGGAGCAGCTCTTCCGCGTAGGAAGGCAGATCCACGTCCCCGGATAGACCCTCTATTAGTGAATAGTTGCCTGTGGTAGGGTCGGGGTTGTCCCGATTGCCAATAGTTTTCAGAGGGGCGAGGCCTGTAGCCTGTGAAGGCGATTCTGCTGTTCGTTCGGCCTCTATAACGTCCAGCTCTCCCAGAAAAACGGCCTGACTGAGAACGAAAAACCCTGCGCAAGGAGGATTGGGCCTTATTTAGGGTGGTGAACACCGCTACATGTTTGGAAAGGTCTTTCATGAACGAGTCCCCAAACAGTAATCCATTGCCTCTGGTCCCAGTTCTCGGGAGCTCAGATCGGCTAATTTTGCAACCAGTTTGTACAGTGCCGCCTAGCGTCTCTCAGTGGACATGGCCACATTAGCGTTGCCTAGTAAGCATAAGGCTCTCTGGGCCCACTCTCTAACTGTGTTTGGGTCAAATCTGGCGTGAGAGCTACCTTGTTTGGAATGGTCGGTCAAGGGCACTCGGCTCTGAGTTTTGCCCTAATTTCTTTGTCCAGTGGTTTGCATAACCACATTTTACAAAAGTTGGAAATGTGCTCTGGTGGAGCCCATTCTGCCGACCGTGGGTGTCTGATGACCCTGGGGTCAAATAAAGGATCACCCGAAGCATCCAGAAGGATGTCTGAATCGGGTCCTTTTGATTAGGTAGTATAGCATCTAGATCTTTATGTGTGAGAAAGGTTTCCTTGACAAATTCCGATGGGGTATCCCCTAGCGCATTCGCCGAGGGGTCCTCACCAGAATATCCAAGGAAATAATCGTCAACCCCGTCTAACGTGTGGGATGTAGACCCTCTAAGGGGTAAAGTTAGCTTGAACGGGGCGAGTGGCAATCAATTTTTGGGACATGGCAGGAGCCTTGCCCTTGCCCGCAGACCTACTCTCCCCTTTCCAGGGGCATTTGCGTGTAACCTCCTGATCCGAGGGTTGAGAGTCCTCGGAATCAGAGAGTTGACGTGCAGTAGGGGTGACTTCAGCCGAAGTCTTCTCATGAAAGGCTGCTAATGCCTTGGGGATGGAATCTGCAATGGTTGAAACCAACCAGGCTCTGAGTACCTGGGATATAGCGGGCTCATTATTGTCAGACATGGTATGTCTTAGAGCGGTTGCCAAACAGTTAAGTATATTAATTTGAAAGAATGGAGTTGAATGGGGTTCACCCAAAATTATTTCAGAGTATAGATGGGGGTCACCCAAAATCTTTGTGTAGTTTAATACGTAGGCGGCACTCAATATTTAGTGGGGTTGTCCACTAAAATATACACAAGTGGGTTGTACCACTATGATAGTAAACAGTGGGGTTAACCACTTAATTATAACCATAGACAGTGGGGTTCACCACTGAGTAGTAATAAAGTGTTGTGTATCACTTAATTATAGTGTATTTGTATAAGGGGGTCACCCTTAACAGTAATATTGGTGTTAAAACACCTTAAGAATTGATATTAAAGTGTTGTATCACTTTAATTATAGTGTATTTGTATAAGGGGATCACCCTTAACAGTAATATTGGTGTTAAAACACCTTGAGAATTGATATTAAAGTGTTGTATCACTGTAATTATAGTGTATTTGTATAAGGGGGTCACCCTTAACAGTAATATTGGTGTTAAAAACACCTTAAGGATTGATATTAAAGACACTCAATATAATGAAGTGGCAGATAATAAAATGGTGGGGGTCACCCACAAAGCCTTCCTTTATTTAGTAACAACAATGATAATACAGCAGGTGTTGAAAAAAATCCTGAGAAGGAAATGAAAGGGGGGAAAAATCACTAAAACAAATTCAGGTATTAGCACTTTAAGGTGCTATAAACAGAAGAGGAAAATAGTACTTACCAGATCCGAAGTCAGGCGAGTTGATCGTTGCTCTGGTGACTGGAATGCGAATAAAATGGCCGCCGCCAGCAAAAGGGCGGGAAACAATGCACTTGCTAAGTGCTGATGCGAACGGGCGGGGTAACGCGAGGGCGCGAAACTGAGAATAGTAAAAGCAGTAATGAGTCGCAGGAGGAAAAACCTCCTGCGATTTAAAGGGGAAACCTAAATAAAGTTTAATAGGAAATTGACAAAGTAGTCCAAGATTGAATAGAATGAAATTAAAATAAATCGAGCATAAATGTTTCCACAGAAAGTGTTGTTAAAGTGATAAGTGAATAAAGTGTTAAAGGTATATGACCATTGTAATACATTTTTTTATTGAAATAGTGTATTAAAGGTTAAATGATACAGCAATATAATTGGAGTAGACTCACCTGGGAGGCAAGCAGCAAAGAAAGAGGATATGGGAGGAGTTTGATGACATCATATAATACTGTTATACTATCAGATTGGTTGAACTTTTTACATTACTGTTAACTGTTCCTTTGCTGCTGGGAGGTTCAGTAAAGAAAGATAAAGCAAATATGAAGCCTCCTGTCTTGCCATAAAATTGGGAGCTGAAAGGTTGGTGAATGTGGCGGTTTACATTGAAGTGGCAGCAGTGGTAAAATGTCACTATTTTTTATTTGTTCCTTTGTTTAATTATCCTTGATGAATTTTGAAAAACTCCATTATAATATGTACCAGCAACAACAAATTGAACTACTAACAAATAGGTTGTTTCCTTCAACTTATATTTTGTTACACTTTTTTTTTTCTCCACTTTGCACACATGAATTATTCAAACGTGCGTGGAGGTTTGTTTGTTTTTTTATATATATTTTTTTTTATCATGTTTCCTTGATCACTGAATCTTTTTGCGTAGTATAAATTAAAATGCTGCAGTTCACATAAGGACGAAGACAATGTTAATCTAGGAAGATTTATCATAAATATGAATAACCTTCTGCTATATCTGACCCATTTTTTTTCAGAACAGATGGAAATGAGAAATTTGGAATGAGTAAAAATAAAATGTTTACTCCGTAAAAAGCAAACAGAAGGTTCTTATTAAACCTGAACATTAACCAACTCCACCATTCCCGAGAGCCAAATGCATCAGGCAAATTATTCTACTGTATCCCTGTCACCTCATCAACTTTCAGGCACAGTTACTGCTCCCTATATCTTACACAGCACGGGGTGTAGTTTGTCTTGTTGTTCCAGTCAATCGGAGTCAGCTATCCACCAATTCCAACACCAACCACAGCACACATTTCCAGCCCTGGGGAGAATGTTGAAAAATGTAACAGCAACCCTGCCTCACACAGCGTCTTCTTGCCTGGACCCAGGACAATAATGGCAATATGCACACCTGGATTTCAAATCTAATAGAGTTAGAGTAACAGGCAAAAACTGTCTTAAAGATTAATTCTCAGGGTTTGTGTCTAGAGAAACCGAGAAGAACAAATCGTTTTCACATGTTCTTCAATTTATTAGAAATTTATGAAGACCCCAAGAACATTAAAAAAAAAAAAAAATTAAAAGAAGTATATAATATTCATACATACAGATGCGTGCGTGCGTGCGTGCGTACCAAAATTCAGAGTAAGATTTGACAGGTAAAGTACATATTATAACAGAGTCTTGAGAGATTCATCATGGGTAATTTCACGAAGAAACGACTAATTAGTCAGAGAAAACTATTTAACTCATGTCTGACCAATCTCATTTTCATTTAAAACGGTCATTTCTGGGGCACAGAAAATAAACAGATATTTTATCAGCGCCAGTTACACCTTACCAAATGCAATGTCTGGTGTGGGGTGACCTTGCAGAAGGTTGAGTACTATACTCTCAAACATTGACTAATGTTATAAGCAATGCAATATACAGAGCCAGACTTTGCGAGGCAGTAAATGGAGCTCATTTAAAAAGCTATCCTCTACCATTTGTTAAGCATTCATTTTATGTAATATCATTAAACCATACTCTGAATGTTGGACATGTATATAGGTGTGTAAAGGATGTCTTCGCTCGAGTGCTGTTCCTTGGAGGCTCCCCCACTTCCGGTTCCGGTCAGACCCGTACAATTGCGGCCTGCGCCGCACAACTTCTCTGGTCTCTCCGGTCTCAGTGCTTCCTGGCTCTCCCCGGCAAACAGGGTAAAGGCAGCTCCAACGCCCCACCACCTCTGGCTACCCAATCACCACGGCCTGTGTCGAACGGCTTCCTGGATCTCCACGAGGACGCTACAGGGTCTCCTCCCCCCCCCCCCCCCCTTTTCTTTGAGTTGTTTTTATTGTTCTCATTAACTGTGGATTATTATGTGGGTTCTTACCTATTTAGCCTCATTTGTGGGTCAGGTGCATCACACACAAATCCTATACACCTGCCATACCTGTTCATTATACGGTTTGAGCGCATTCCTGTCTTATTAGTTACCGTCCCCCAAACTTTACATAATTTAACGTTAACCTTGCGGTTATTCACGTTTGTCAATTTAGTGGTCATTCTGTTGTATAGTATGTGGGGTCTAACCGCTTGCCTTCATTTAGGGTTACGTATATGTATAAGAACCTCTGTACTAGTTAGTATGTTGGATATGCCAGTAGTACCTATGGTCATAGCATATTCAGTTGGTCCACATTTTGTTTTTCAGTTACTTCAACCTTCTTCCACCCCCGAGAGGCCAACTCCCCACTACTACATCGTGGTTTCGTTCAGTGTCCCACTCATAGACAGCGCCTCTCAAACGCCGCTTGGCAATTAGCAGGGCCTCCCCCGATTAGGTAATTGCTTTGCCTTCAGGCATTTGGATTGCGAGCCAGTTTTTATACTAGTTTATGGCGAGAATTATTTCCCCTAAATCCAAATATATTATTCTATTACACAGCATGTCTCAGGCCTCTGACATTGGAGAAGATCTAGGTCTTCCGGATTCTCCACCCACAATGGGCACACCAGCCAGACCTACCTCCCCTGCGGAGATCCAAGATACCCCGGGCTCACTTCGTTCTTGGACCATCCCAAAAATTTCAGCCGAGCTGCGTAGTTGAGGCATTTCTTTCTCGGCTACGACCAGAAAGGCAGAGCTGTATCGGTTATTATCAGCTCAGCCAGGCACCCCAGGACCGAGTTCCTGCACGCATGGAAACATAGCTGAGAACTTAGCTGAAATGCATTCCATGATCTCTTCCTTGGTGACGTCCATGCACTTGATCAACCAGAGAATTGAGAAAATGGAAACCCCCACTGCGGGTGTCCCTCCTACTGCAATAGTCTCCCCTGGGTTGCTTGATCCTGTACCAGGCTCACAGGGTAACGTCACTCTAACTACTCTCCCCACAGCCACCTCCACTCACATTATCACCCCTTCACATCTGGTGCCCACTGCTCTCCGTAAAGACATTCTCTGCTTATTGCTTCCCAGGACATAGTTGAGAACAAAGCATTCTGCTACGGCGACATTTCGGTAATTCTCAAAGCCAGAGATCCGAGGTTAAATAAAAAAAAAAAAAAAAAAAAAAAAAAAAAACGTACATCCTGGAGTTCGTATTAGCTTTTGGGCTTTATAGGGACGTAATTTGTTCACAGCACTCTCACCATAGAGAGGAGATGGATCTGTATCTACACAAATTGGTGGACTTGGGGTACAAATACTGGGGTCATGCGTTCTATGACTTTCATAGATCTTTTTCTGCTAAAGCGGCGGCAGCACTAGCCCAATTCAACCTTCGTTCAGACTGGAGCCAGTTAGATACCGGCTGTTCTTCTTTGGTCAGGCCTACCCCCTTAATGTAGATCACGTCAATCCAATTGACATACTTCCCCATGTAGTTAAACTCCATGTGACAAACTGGACCTCGTCACGGGTTCTTGGAGGAGCATACTTGCCAGCCTCTTGCCCTGTGACTATGGCTCCTGTGTTAAATCCTGGTTAAAAACCACTGTGTGTGCCTTTTTGTACTTGTATGGCCACAATTCAAACTCTCGAAGCGGCACTTCGAACTCCCGAAGCCATTTGAAATGCCATTCAACCACGTGGTAGCTGCGATCCTGTTCGCATGGACCAAAACCGCGAATAGACTTCAGGGGGACTTAGCTGCGAATGCCCTGGAACTATTTTTCGGCATGAAAACCTTGTGGTTCCCGGTCAATCCTCCAGCGGCACTTAGCTGCGATTCTATGGATCTATTTTTGGCTATGGGACCATGCCTGCGGTCGGTAAAAAATATGACTTCCATACAATTTCTGCACCCCTGAAGTGATCTGGGTGATTTTGGGACATGTTGGTTACCCAGATAAGGGCTATCAGGGGATGCAAGATTTGTGGTGATACCATGTGTTTTGGGGTACTTTTTAGAAATGTGTGTTTTTGTGCTTGAAGATAATGGAGTTTGGTATAGTGCTTGACTCCGTTATCTCCTAATTAAAGGGGAAGGCTTATTGTATTGTATGTGGGAGTGTCATACATTGTAAACATCTTATTTTTTGTTTGTAAGTTTGTAACAAGGTCCATGTGGGCGTACACCTTGCTTAGGGATTGTCATTAAAGGCCAGTGTGGCACCATTAAAATTCAGTTCCTGCTTAACCCTCAACAAGTAGCCTTGTCTCGTGCTTGTAGGGAACCTGCTTCACAGCTATATCACTAACTCTTGTAAGAACTTCAAAGCTAAACTCTCTGGAGGAGAGGCCTTCCCACTGAGTCCCTGGAACCAGGAGTTTGGTCCAGGATGTGAAGGGATGGCGAGACCCCAACCAAGCTGCGGCGGTTCGTGGGGTCTATGGTGCTTATGGTGTCCGGTGCGCTGCTTACGGTCCTCAGCGTCAGCTAGGAAGCATCGATTGGCAGAGGTAACCAGTCGGGGTGCCAGGTGGTCCATTACAGACAGCGAGACCACAACCAAGCTGCGGCAGTTCGTGGGGTCTGCGGTGCTTATGGTGTCCGGTGCAGTGCCTATGGTCCTCAGTGTGAGCTAGGAAGCATCGATTGTCAGAGGTACCCAGTCGGTCCATCACACACTCCATATGTGCAGCATGTCCTAATAAAAACGCTCCATATACAGACCATGACCATTTCAAGTCACTAAAATGGTAATGGTGCCTGGAGTAACCCTTCAAATATGTGTGGGGTACGTTACATTGTAAAAGAAAAGGTTTATAGTCGGTCTACATAATTCTGTATTATAAAGTAGCAACATGGTAATGGAAACCAAAGAATGAAACACATGGGGGGAGGCTGGGAGAATGAAACACATGGGGGGGAGGCTAGGGGAATGAAATACATGGGGGGGAGGCTAGGGGAATGAAATACATGAGGGGAGGCTGGGAGAATGAGAAACATGGGGGGAGGCTGGGAGAATGAGAAACATGGAGGGGGCTGGGGGAATGAGAAACATGGAGGGGCTTGGAGGGTAATGCGACACACTGGCAACTTGGGAATGAGACACATAGGGGAGATGGGATGCATGGAGGGGCTGGGGGGAAGAGACACAAAATGGGGCTATGGAGAGTAAGAGAAACACAGAGGGGCTGGGAGGGGTAGGAAGAGCCACAGAGAGGCTAGGGAAGGGGCAAAAGAGACAGAGGCTTTAACTAAACCAATTAGATTTTAGTTGTGTCTGCTAAAATCAACTGGAGATCTAAATAGACTAAAACTAGACTAAAACAATTCCAGGGCACTGCACTCACCTGAACATGCATAAATAGGGTGCTGCTGGGGGCCAGTTTATACAATACACAAAAACAAAATCACCTATCCACTAAACAGGAACGTCAATGTTGACAGATTTTATTAGTTTTTTTTTTTTTATAAACACCTAATCTAGGCAAAAATAATGGGG
Source organism: Pelobates fuscus (assembly GCF_036172605.1). Lineage (NCBI taxonomy): Eukaryota > Metazoa > Chordata > Amphibia > Anura > Pelobatidae > Pelobates > Pelobates fuscus. Next base: position 91,353,495 of record NC_086317.1, on the reverse strand, counting down.
GTCACAGGTGCCTCATCCCAGCCCTATTTAGCCTTGTACTGCTGAGAGCCTCAGATGGATTTTTTTTCCCCCAAGTTAATCTCATAAGAGCAGACATTAGGCTGTTAGTGTAGGACCTGCCAAAGATGGGATACATTGATATGTGGCAGGCTTATGCAATGTATGATCATATAATGGAACTAAACCCCCATTATTTTTGCCTGGATTAGGCGTTTTAAAAATAAAATAAAAAAATAAAATCAAGTCAAAGGGCGGGGCCTGACCGAAGAGCCGAGAGGACGCAGAAAAGAGCTGCTCCTGCGCCTCTGGACTAAATCCCCTGGTTACAAGCCTACAACATACCCTAAATCCCTCACAAGAGCACCTAATGGCAGGGCGAAACCAGGGGCTACCCACCGATACTAAATATGTGGCATTACTCGAAGAACCCATCGAGGTACACCTCAAGGCCTGCCAGCATGGTAGGCGCGGGGGAGACAGCCACTCCCCAAGCGACCTCCAACAGCTACAAGCGAGAAAGTGGGCCCTTACACCCCCCCCGCCCCCATGGACCGGCGGGGGTAAATATGGTGGAGACTACAAGCGGGACATCGGGTCCCACACGAGAGACCGACATCCTGGCGCGGCTAAACGTCACGACTACTCGCCCAGCAAAGCAACACGCGCCAAACAAACATGGCATCGAAGAAGATGCTCTCTCCGGCGGGCGGGGGCACACACATGGCGGCGCCTGAAAACAATTACCACCCGGCACAAGACAAGGCAAGCTGCACCTAAGCACGCAACTACAGAGCGTCCCACTGCGAGAGCCGGGAAGAGCTTGCGCTCCCACACGGGAGGGACCCGCACTGCACCGGCAAGTGAGTCTGGAGAAACCGCAGTCTATCCACACCCCAGCAAGCGACCAAGGATGTACCTGCAATACTCAGACCTGGCGGTCGGGATGGGTGAGTCAAACGGGACTCTGACCTCCACAGCCCCACAAGATGGCAGGGACACCATGTGTCACTCTGACACAGCACAGCCTCACACTCTTACCAAAAGGGTATACCTGCATGACACATGCCTACTGCAGAGCGACCAATGATCTCCCCACAGACTGGGCATTGGATGAGGGGGCTGGAAGACAGAGGCTGTCCGTTGGCACTTTGCAGTACTGACACTAGCACAGATGACTTTACAGACCCTGTTCAATTTGGTGGACTCCTGTTTCAAATCTGCCTTTACCTTTTTTTTTTTTTTTTTTTTTTAAGATAATCTAAACCTTTTACTTTTACATAAGCATGATCTTACCTAGGAATTTCTCATGTTCTATTTAAGCATGGTTCTCGGTATTCTGTTTAGTCTCAACATATGTCTAATTAATAGCCTCAGTGTACCTCTCCTAATGGTATAACCGACAGGTTTTCATGCATATAGGACGGCCCCACTTAGATAGCACCCACCCTGCTCAGCTAATTAAGCCTGTTTTATGCATCCTCTAACAAGTTTAAATTTTACATGACATATACCAGTTGGTATGACTGGTTTACCCAACCTATGTGTACAGAGGACCACTTATCTTTGATAACCGTTGTATTACTCTGTTCTTTAACTCGCTCTCACAGTCCAGTTGGTAAACATAATTTTGAGCATTTACTGCAATATAGCAACCTGGACATATGTTATCTAGCTTGTAACAATCCTTTTAACAAAAGTGTGCTTACTCATCAAGACCATGAACATGTTATGTATGTTGTATCAAACACTTGTTACTACTATTATGGCCTTTCAAAGCTATATGTACTACTCTGCACACAAAAAATAAAGAATTAAAACAAAAAAAACATCTGTCAACATTGAAGTTGTTTAGTGGATAGGTGAGTGCGATGAATTTTAAGTTTTTGTGCATTAAAACAATTCAGATGACTAAATATGACTCAAACTAAAATGGCTTTTTAGTCAAAAGACTGACTAAAACTAAATTGAAATTTGACGACAAAATTAACACCGGAATAAAAAAAAAAAACTTGAGACAAGAATAGAATTTACCTTCCAAAATACTGTGTCCAAAATGCTGCATGTAAAAATGTGTGTAGAACGGACTTGACTATGAAAGTAAGTTTTACATTATTTGCAGAACTACTTGCCCAATTTTCTAACCTTAGCTAGAAGACACTGCAACTGCTTAACTTCGCTGTTGGCCCTGAGCAGCTCTTGTCGAAGTTCTGAACACGTTAATTCTAGATGTTCTTTTTCCGAGTGGGCAGATTTCAGCATATCCTGGACCTCAGAGCTTCCAGTATTGTTTCCCATTGCAGTGATTTCCACAACCATTTGCCTCTCCCCATCTAGCTGAGATTTCAAACAGCTGTTCTCGATTTTTAAACCTTCGATGACAACGTTCTGTTCCTCTAGAGCCTTAGCCGTGATGCTTTTATCTTTTTTTTCGGTGTCAAGTAAACTTTGTAATTTGTCAGTGTCCTCTCGAAGCCTTTTGATCATCACCTGTGTCTCATTATGTTCTTTCTCTAAACTTCTTAAGCTGCTGGTCAATTGCTGTTGAATGTTCAGCAGCTTCTCTCTTTCAAATTGTGAATTTTCAACAAGTTCAGCATATTTTTTCTCCACCTCAGAGAGCTTGCTGTGAACCTCTGATTCTTCCTTCTTGGTTCTCTCTTGCAAGATTCCCATCAATTTCTCATTCTCTTGGCAAAGCTGTTCCACTCTTTGTTTTTGCTGTTGCAAGGAACTCTCCAGAAAAGCTTTCTCCTCAACTAACTTCTCACTTTCCACCGCCAGCTCCTGTACAATAACATTCTGGTCAGATAGTTCTTGTAAAGTTGCCTGGAGCTCTTCTGCTGTGCTGTGGTGGTTTTCTTCCATCTTGTGTATCCTTTCAGTCAGAGAGGCTACAGAAAGGTCACTGATATTATTTGGGGAACTACCACTTGTAGAACATTTTGAGCCCTGACAAGGTATGCTTCCTGAGGAAGCTGGTCTAGAGGGCACATCGACAATGTGCTCAAAATCAGATGCATCAGGAGAAAGAGATGCTTTAGTGACATCACTACTTGAGGACCCAGATATATGCAAAACATTTTCACTTCCTGGAAACCTACAATCTTCAGATTCCCCTGCTCTAGGGCTCTTTAACTTGCTCCCAATACTTGCTCCATGAGTCAATGGCGACAAAAGGCTGCTATCTGTACCGTTGCTGGTTATGGTATCTGAAATAGGAGAATGTTCTAAAGAAAACAATTTCTGCTTTAATTCTTCATTTTCTTTCCTGAGCAAGGAGAGCTCATGTTGGAACTTTGTGTTTTTCTCTTGAAGTGTCCTTATGAATGCCTCAGAGTTACTACTTTGCATAGGGTGGATTTCAGCTGAAGAGTCTAGTGCATTGAGGACCTCTGGACTAGGAGAATCCTTGTCTTTACATTTCTGTAGTTCACTACGGAGCTTGCTGATTTCAAAATCTTTAGTTTTTGCTTCAGCCAGTAGCTCCTTGACCTGTGACTCCAAGACAGTCTTGTTTGTGGGTTCATTTTCTTGTTTAGGCCTGGTAGGGGCTCGAATATTCTTTGAAGGGATCTGAGCATTGGGCTGGGAAGGGCTTACTAGCACTTTTTTAGTCTGGGAGGGAGGACGCAAAGCAGCCCTCTCTCTCGATATTGGCGTAGGCAGGTCTCGAGGTGCAGGTATTCCTGTGCGTCTTGCTGCGGAACTTCCTCCTGAAAGAGAAAATAAAAGAATATGAAATGGTTATGCTTAAATAAAGCTATTTTATAAATCCACATATGCACAAATATTGAGCTATCTTAAAAAGGTAACAATGTAATTAAGAGCTCATATGAGTGAGACAAGTATTTTATTTTACAATTCTAAACATGAATCAAAATCTGTGCCTTTAGATTTTAACATTATTCGAGCATGGCCTTTTCACTTATGTGTATATCTCACCTGCCCATTGTACAGCACTGCAGAATAAGTTAGCATTTTATAATTAAGCGGATTTCACAGTTCCCATATATAACAATATTATGAGAGGGGGGGATTTAACTATAAATAGGACAATTACAAGGAAACTTACAGGAATGATAGGTTGAAGAGGACCCTGCTCAATCAAGCTTACAGTCTATAGGAGGAGGGGTATAAAACACATTAGGACAGGAAATGGCAATCAAATAAGGTGGGAGTGAAGCAGAGCTGGAGGAGAGGTAAGAGTGCTGCCCTATAGGAGAGAGCAAGTGACCGGTATTTGAGGTAGAGGTTACTCTGGGAGGCCATAAGCTTTCCTAATTACTCATCTCTCTGGTAGATATGTGCATATAAGACAATGTTTTGATCCTCCTTGGACCTATCAAGTAATTGTCTTTAATTAAAAATGGATTATTGGTTTTCTTAATATATTTGCATACTTCTCTACTCCCTGTATATTCCAAAAACACAAATGCAGTTTTTGCTTTTAAAAAAATGTATAAGCTGTATGAGAAAGAACCAAAAGGTTGCCTTCTTTTTGTAGGGTAATAAAAGCTCATTAAATGTTGCTTATTACAACTCTTTGGGATGACGGATAACATGTCAAGATATGTACTCATGTCCAGTGGCGTACTAAGGGGGGGGCCGGGGGGGCTGCCTGCCCCGGGTGCCACTGACTAGGGGGGTGCCATGACTTCCAGTGTCATGTGTCACCCCCCCATCATTACACTGTGCACAGCCGCAGTACCTTTGCGGCCCGGCGGGACTTCCTTCTATGAGGAGGAGGGGGTGGAGCGTTGCGGGCCGTGGCATCGCGCAACGTGATGACTACGTGCACAGTGCCATCAGTCCGCCTTCACGGATCTTCAGCGGAAGGATCCATTTCCAGGCGGTGAGGCACCCAGTGGTCTGACTTGGAGGCAAGGAAGGCATCATCAAAACGTAAGTAGTTATTTTATGTCTGGGGGTGAATTAATTAAAGGGGGGGGGGTGGATTAATTAGAGGAGGAGATTAATTAAAGAGGTGGACTAATTAAAAAGGGGGATGGATTAAATAGAGGGGGATGGATTAAATAGAGGGGGTGGATTAATTAGAGGGGGGTGGATTAAAGAGGGGGTGGATTAATTAAAGAATTAAAGGGGGTGGAGGTTTAATTCAGGGGTGTGTGCAGGGTTTTTATGTGTAGGGAGTGTATGAAATTTATGTGATCAGTGTGCAGGGTTTATATATGAAGGGCGAAGGGCAGGGGTTTTCTAGAAGGGGCAAGACCCTGGGCTTTGTAGAAAGGGGCAGGGGGGAGTTTTCTAGAAGTTTCTCACAAGCCCCTTTCTACAAAAGCACTGGTCTTTCCCCTTCTACAAAACCTCTGCCCTAGCCGCTACATCTTTTGAACCCAAATCCCTTTCCTATGCTATTATAGGATCAGATGAAGTGGTCTGGGTGCCAGGTCCCTCTAGTTTAACTCTGCAGCTGAAACCATATGTTTCACTGAGGGTTAATCCAGCCTCTAGTGGCTGTCTCACTGACAGCCGCTAGAGGCGCTTCCGCAATTCTCACTGTAAAACTCACCGTGAGAAGACGCTGGACGTCCATAGGAAAGCATTGAGTAATTTTTTCTTATGGGTAGTTTGAATGCGTACGCGGCTCTGGCCGCGCATGCACATTCGGATCTGACATCGGCAGGGGGAGGAGAGGTCACCAGCGCCGAGAGAGCACGACGCTGAAGAAAGGTAAGTGGCTGAATGGGTTTTAAGGGGTTAAAACCCCTTCAGCCACTTACCTTAATCCAGCGCCCGGGCTCCCTCGGCGCTGGTGACCTCTTCTCCCCCACCGACGTCAGCTCCCGAGTGGAGCCGAATGCACATGCGTGGCAAGAGCTGCGCGCACATTCAAACAGTCCATAGGAAAGCAAAAAATTGTAGGTGTTTTCTTACATTTTTATTAGGGGGGTGGGGGGGTGCCACACACAGGGTCCGCCCCAGGCGCCAAATGCTCTAGGTACGCCCCTGCTCATGTCAAAGTTAAGTGTGAGGTTCATCATGCCATCTAAATTCTAAAAGATTTTGTTCCCAGTTCAAAAGGGAAAATATGATACAAGAAGTTTCAAAAAAAGTTCAGATTTTTTTTATAAAGAAACATATAAAGTGTTAAAAGAAACACTCCATTGGGCATACATTGGAATAAAATGGTTTAACCCCAAAGTCCAGTATCCATCACCTGATCACTCTGTCCCCTGTCTTTCTGCTTCCGAGAATCTTGAAAGAGAAAGCCTCTGACAGGGGCGCTGCTGATTGGCTGAGTGTTAGCTGATGCGTTCAGCCAATCGGTAGCTCCTTATTCAGAGAATGGCTTGGGAAATGTACTTTTATTTATTTTTTCAAGCAGTTTATCAAATGTAGTGATACGGATTGGCTTACAGCATCAGGTGATGCTCTCAGCCAATTAGCGATGCACTGGGCCGAGGCTCTCTCTTTCAAGTTACTAAACAGCAAAAACACTAGGGGCAGAGCTTCCGATACTGGATACTGGGCTTTGGGGATAGAACCATTTATGAACATTTTAACCCCTAAAGATAAGATCGCTCAACTGACCTCCTGGCACCAAGACAACTTCACTCCAATGTTGTTGTTATGGTGCCAGAAGAGTTCCTTTAATGGAAGGAACTTTTACAAAAAGGAAATGGGGGAAAAAAAGGGAAAAAAAAGAAAAGAAAAAGAAAACCAACAGAGACCACACTATCAGGAAAACGAACTTGTATCTAAAGAACACAGTGCATGTTCTGTTTTCTGCTTTCAGAGAAAGCCCCAGTGGCTTAGAAACAAAGCTTGTAGTGTGTTTAACAAGAGAGATTGCGAGAACATTCTGACTATAGAACCAGCGCCCACACAGACAGGTCAGAGAATTAGCCTTCCACAGCTGGAGAGAGGAGGATGGAGCACTGATTAAACTTTTTGGTTAAATCGTGGAAGGTTATGTCATGCAAAGAATACGTATGTTCAAACACACGCTGTCGCTGCATTTGCACTAACAGTCCTTGTCATACTTTATGACCATTACATCAAATGCTTGTTACACACCATCTTGGGTTTAACTATTCACTTCGTAATAATCTCTTTCATAAATCCTTCTTTAAGACCTATGTTTACCATTAACAAGTAAAAATAAATAAATAATAATTTAAAAAGTGTGTGAAATACATTTGTATATATACACACACACAGGGTTGGCGCCACCGTTAGGCAAGGCATTTGCCTAGGGTGCCAGCCTGCTGGGGGCGCCCACAGGGATATTTCCTGGTGGGCTCCCCGTCTGGGTCCGCAGCGCTGTGTGAGCAGCTCTTGAGCCCCCTCCCCAGCGCAGGGCCGATCCTCCACGCGCCTGAAAGTGGGGGCACCCAGAGGATCCCTGTCACAAAGGGACCAGGAGGTTGCCATTTGGCCAACTCAGGCTGCACCTGAATCTCTGCTAGGTAAGGCAGAGCACGCACCTGCTTACCTTGATGGCAGGTGCCTGCTCTGCCAAGAAATACCGGTGAGCAGAGGAGGGGGGGGACAGGAGGCATGCTGCTCTATTGTGGGAGGCGAGGGAGGCTGTTTTTGCACCCTCACACACAGCATCCACACACACACACACACACATCACCCCTCAAACACAGCATCCATCGCAAACACATACTGCACCCTTCACATACACACTACATCCCTCACAGACACCCACACACACACACACACACACACACACATATGTATATATATACATATATATATATATATATATATATATATATACATACACACACACACACACACTACAGCACCCCTCACACACATACTGTACTCCTAAACACATTACGTTCCAGACAAAAACTAGATCCCTTACCCAACTCTGGATCATATACGCACACTAGATACCTTTATACACTCTGAATCTGTTATATACACACACTCACTAGATCTCCTACACATTCTGGGTCCTTCAAACACACACTACACTCCTGTATACACACACACACACACTACATTCCTAAAATACACACTCTGGATCCCTTATAAACACACTAGATTCATTGTAAACAAACACATACTACACCCCGAAACACACACTCTCTACAACCCCTACAAACACTACATCACCTATACACACACACACACTATAGCCTGTATGCACACACTTACTACATCCCCTATACACACATTATCTACAGCCTCTAGCCATATATGCATTATATTACACCAAAAACAGAACACAACTAAAACCAACCTTAATACACAATACCAAACCACAATCCGCTCACTCTACACACAGGCAATCCCACAAGCAGGCTCCAAACACATGCACAATACTCTTTCCTGGCCCTTTTGTCTCCGGGTATCCATTTAGAGACACCAGAGACAAGTTGCAAGGAAATACAGTGCAAGCATGTTATTAAATTTGCTTGCGCTGTGCAGAATAAATACAGGGAGGGCTTTTTTTCTCATGCTAGAGCTCTTTAGCAGAGCTCTGTGCATGGTCTGCCCTGGAAGAGCATTGAACCAACATGCTCACTTTGAGAGTTGGTGATGACGAAACACACCATCTCTGCCCCGCCCCCTTCTTAGTGGGCCGCTGTAATAAAAAAATGCCCGGGCCGAATTTTTCTCCCAGGCCAGCCCTGCTGTGCAGTATCTTAGCCGATTATAGACCTGCACTCTTTTGGACAGAGATGTCCCACCTGCAATCTGCTGAAGCCATACCACCAACTTGACAGTTAGAGCCAGAGTGTTCACATAACCTGCGTCAGGACCTAAATTAGGACACAGCAGGGGATAACTAGGATGGGCCATGGGACCGTCATTCTTCTGGAAGCCAAGCTGAAGGTGCGTATATTAAATACGCTGGGTTTTGTGGCCGACACATTGTTTAAAATATTTTTTTTAAAACCCAAAAACAAATTGAACCCACAGCTAAAATTTATTTTAGTGAGTTTTCATATATTTTTTAAGGATATTTTTTGTTTAAGCCACAGACATAAGCAGAGCACAAAAGTATACAAATTGTACTCCAGTGGAGGGGCACCACAAAAAAAATAAATAAATAAAAAGTATTTTAATCAGATCCAAAATTGTAAACTTTATTTTGAGCTGTCTGGGGCCTGAGAGGTATGATTGCAAACCGGTCTCAATTCATAGAACCTCAGACAGGGGTTAAGAATCACTGATTTACCTTAAAATGTGACAATTCTGAATAACTTGATATGTACCAGTGGACCCCCTTGATATTAACCCATTACAATTTTTCCTAAACAGCTTGTCATAAAATTATATTTACAAGATATTTCTTAGTGTACAATTTAGAAATTGGTGAAGAGTTGGAAATCATATGTTGTTTCTTGACATTTATTTAATTTTTGAAATAGTAACTCTTTTAAATGCCAAGACGGAGATGGAATTTATACAATATCTTACTATTTTACAGGCAGCATGTCTCCTGCTTCAGGAAAACAATATTCAAAGCACTCCAGGAATTGGACTATGTAATGCATGCAAATGAAAGGAGAGCGAACCTGTTCACTAATTAATTTTGGACTCTCTCAAGCACTCCTTCACAGCAGTGGCCCTATGCTTCACCAGTGATTCCACGACCACTGGGGTGCTTGGAGGCATGATTACAAGCAACATTTTGCTAATTGGCAACGTACCGTCAATTAGGACTGGTCGAAATCTTGGAGTAAGGACAATTAAAATGTTCATGCTGCTAAACAAATGCTTCCAAAATGATGATCACTTATTGTAACCATTATAGACATTCATAGCTGCACTACCATGCAACAAAGAGCTATTAAATAACCCTAATTACTTCCTCTTTCGATTGTAAGCTTCCAATAACATGTACAACTCTACTTTACAAGAGATGGGTTACTTTTTAACTAAAATCCAAATTAGTGTACTGTACGCAAGGAGTTAGACAAGATACATGTACACTATACTGTGCACAAGGAACTTGAGCCATTACTCACACTACCCACTGCACAGTACACACGGGGCTGGACTTCAAGGACACTTACAGTTCTTTGCTTTATTAAAAGAGGGCTTGTTTTAGAGCACAATCCTGCATACAAGTACACTGCATGGGCAAGGACAGATGTTAATATCCAAACTGAATTATTAAAGCATTATATTTCATAACACCATGTGCAATGTACATAACCCGTATTCTAGAATTAGAAGTTTGAGCTTTACAGTATCCCTCTAATCATATCAGACAGATAAGATCCTCTATGCTTATGGTGCAAAGTCTGTATAGGCAGTTTTATAACAAATTCCTTCGAGTGGTATGAAGTAAACTCTGTTTGTCTAAATTAAAGCTTTTTTCCCCTGTCATTGAAACCCGATCCACCAAGATAAACATTGTCATTTACTAAATAGGATGACTCCGGAAAACAGCAAAATATTAACCCTTTAATAGTTTAGCACAAACATAAGTAACAACAAAACAACGGTGGTACTCATATACTTTGCTCAGGAATTTCGTTGTTTATCCTCTTATGGGTGCGGTGGCAAGACTGGAAGGCAAAAGATTTAGGCCTGCTCTTAAAACTGGCCCTACAAAATTAAAAGAGGGGTCACCTTCATTGTAACCCTAAGTATTTTGTATATAGCACCAACTTATTTTGTAGTGCTTTACAATACTACAGTGGAAGACCCTGCTCAAACCATCTTTCAGTCTAGGTGTCAGGACTAGATTTATCAAATAGGTATTTCTGAGGTGTAAAAAATGAAAATAACATTGAAATTAACACATTTTTATTCTAGAATTGTGTCCCTACATCTTTGCTCCCTGTCAGTCACATACCCACCCCACCAACATTGGTGCCCGAGAATCAGGATGCCGGTGGGAGGTAGGCAAAAGGTGTGACGCGATTGTATTACAGGCTCTGCGCAAAGTGAGTGAGTTTGCCCAAAGTACTGGCAGGTCAGCTTGGAGTCAATGCATGCTAGGCTGCATGACTATCAAGCAGGCCAAGCCCAATAATAGCAGAGAATGCAGGGAGCACTGTCAGTTCTTTCTGCAGGGTTCTAGTGCCCCCAGTATAGCCCACACAACACTTTTGGGGACAGCACCCCGGTGTCCCACTTCTGGGTTGTCGCAGTGCAATAGAACTCAAAAATCTTGACTGTCCCACTGAGATCAGATAGTTGGGAGACATGTTAGAGCAAAATGGTGCCAATTAGGCATGTGCATGGGGTAAATTTTTAGTTCGGCATTCCGAAATTCGGGACTTCGGCAATTCAGCAACTTCGGGACTTATCTTGCAGTCGCTTAGTAGATAACTCCCTAATTCCCACGGTATTAGGGAGTTATCTACCAAAATACTTAGTATTAGTAAATTACTTAGTATTAGTAAATTTTGGCCCTACTCGCTATACTGCCAGTAGGGGCATGTCTAGTAAAGCCTGTGGCTGCTCACTGATATATAAGGTCCCCCCTTATTATAATTTAGGGCCCCCACCCACCGCTCAGGGGTGGGGGCCAGGGGGGAGGACATTAGGTCGTCCCCCCCTTATTTTACTGTAGGGCCCCCCCCACCGCTCAGGGGTGGGGGCCCGGGGGAGGACATTAGGTCCCCCCCTAATTCTGATTTTGAGCATTGCAGGTGGGGGCTCGGGAGGGGGGGGACTTTTTTTTTTTTTTTTAAAACAGTGAGCAGCCACAGGTATAGCGAGTAGGGGCATAATTTACTAATACCAAGTAATCGTTACTTAGTATTAGTAAATTTGGCTGAAAGACCAATTTAGGTCTTTCAGCCTTTTAGTAGATAGCTCCCTAATACCGTGGGAATTAGGGAGCTATCTACGGATTCATTCCTGTCATTACATTTACTGGCTAAGTAACTTACATTTTATAAGAATGTATGTTACTTGATTGTTGTAAGTGTTGCAAATGCTTACAGCTGAATACTGGCTATGTTTGTATACTTTTTATTTAAAAAAATCGTATACAATGTAATATTCTTCTTCTTCTTCTTCTTTCACTGGGTAAGTATATTAGTACTTGGGCATTAATGTGCTTCGGCAACTTCGGCAATTCGGAAGTACCCGAATTGCCCGAAATTTGTCCGAATTTATATGCGAACCGAAACGAATTGCACATGTCTAGTGCCAATCACCCTGCTCACAAACTAAATTCACCTCCTGAAACCATAGCTGCATAATATTGCAATATAAATATAAAACATTGTTTTGCCCCAATTTATATTTCTTTACACTTACTAACCCCTACATTTGATATGCCAATCCAGTGTTTATCCACTCCTGTACAATAACCCAACTGATCCACAAATGTACATCACAAACAGGATATCAAGTTTTGAAAACGTTCCACGCAAAACACAACATTGCTCATTTCTCAAACTCAAAGCGATTCAGTTTGAAGTTTTTTTATTCGATTTTTTTTTAATGGGTGAAGCAATAATTCACAGATATCCTTGCATAGCAGGACATCAGTAAAAACAAAGACATAATTGTACGCAAAAATCTGTAAACAATATCTGGTAATTATTTAAAGGCAACTGAATACATCTAAAAGAGCAGTAAGCCCAGATGCAATATTATGCTACTGGTGCTTTAAAGGGACACTCCAGGCACCCAGACCACTTCTGCCCATTGGAGTGGTCTGGGTGCCAACTCCCACTACTCTTAACCCTGCAAGTGTATTATTGCAGTTTTCTATAAACTGCAATAATTACCTAGAAGGGTTAACTCCACCTCTAGTGGCTGTCTACTAGACAGCCACAAGAGGGCACTTCCTGACTCATAGCAAAGATTTTCTTTGCTAGAGCGTCGCTGGAAGTCCTCACGCTAAGTGAGGACCTCCAGCGTCGCTCAATTCCCCATAGGAAAGCATTGAAAATCTTTTTCAATGCTTTCCTATGGGGAGCGCTAATGCGCATGCGCATTCTTGCCCACCAGCCGACAGAGTCAGAAGGAGAAACGGCGCTGAGGAGGAAGCAGCGACGAGGGACATTGTCGCTGCCTCAGGTAAGTAACTGAAAGGGTTTTCACCCTTTCAGCAACTGGGGATTGGAGGGTGGGAGGGAGAGGGAACCTGCAGTGCCAGGAAAACGGATTGTTTTCCTGGCACTGGAGTTTTCCTTTAAGTGACATATGTTCAGGTGGGCTTTTATAAAGTGCACCTCTACATGAGAACAATCTATTGTGAAAGAATAACCCTAAACAAAGGGGCGGGGAAGCAATAAGAAAGATTATGGTGCACTTCACATTTGGCAATAGAGCCATAGGGTTAGATAACCAAACTACAACGAGAAGAGGACTAAGAGAGCCTGTGCATTACATTTCTCACAGAAAATAAACAAATAAGCAAGGAAAGGAAAGCAAACATTCGCTCGGATCAAATCCCTAAGGCTGAGTCTTCGCTTCCCAGTGGGACAAAGGGAACCACTCTATCGATGTCCCACCTGCATGTGGAAAATGTTAATGATTTTGTTGCGGTACAACAATATTCCACTCCAGCTTCTCGGAGTTGTTGGGAGATTTGACCCAGAGACCTCCTCCATTGGTCATAGGTTCTTTTTAAGTCCTGGTGGAATGCAAGATGTAAGGATTCAATAGTATATGGAGTCTTGTCCGGCAAGGCAGCCACTATAAGGCATTTGTTCAAGAGTTTGACAACGGACTAGAACATCACGGGTAGCAAATGATGGAGCCCTTGGTGATTTGTTGACGTGGTATGATACTTCTAACTTTTTTTTGGTTTGGGTTGAAGGGATAATCGATGCAGTGAGGCATCTGAAGTAAGGAGGTAATTCTTCCGCAGCTATAGAATCAGAGATGCCTATTGGTCCTCCTGCATCGGTCATCAAGCATATCCACCTGCAGGGCAAGTGTTGCCTGAACCTGCTGCAGGGATTCTCTCAGAGGACATATCCTGTTAGAGATTGATGATGTCCTCCTCAGAGGCCTGAAGCCAGACAGTCACCGCCTGAATGTTGGCTTTAACCAATTCAAGATGTGCTGCAAATGGGATTAAAGGGACACTATAGTCACCAGTGCAACTACATGTATTCCTGACCCTATAGTGTTAACACGACCATCTAGCCCCCATGGGCCCCTCATGCCTCCATAAATATAGTAAAAATCTTACTGTATTCAAGCTTGAAGCTGTAAATCTGCATGCAGTTAGACTCAGAAAAACAAGCAGTCTGCTGACATGGCTACATGTGGTAGCACATGTGGTACCCTGATCCAATCACAATGCTTCCCCATAGGATTGACGGAGACTGACAAGGAGGCAGATCAGGGGCAGAGCCAGCATGATTCAAACACAGCCCTGGCCAATCAGCATCTCCTCATAGAGATGAATTGAATCAATGAATCTCTATGAGGACAGTTCAGTGTCTGCATGCAGTGGGATATTATGACTCCATCAACTCAGAAGTCCCTCTGGTTCACTCTGAGTGACTGCAACTGGAGGTGTTCCTAGCTTTGAATGTAAACACTGTATTTTCTCAGAAAATACAGTGTTTACATGAGAAAGGCTGCGGGGAGCTATAGTTCTCACCTGAACAACCTCATTAAGCTGAAGTTGTTCAGGTGACTATAGTGTCCCTTTAATGGATTTTTTTTGTAGTAGGTTGTGGATGTCTTACTTTGTTGCAGGTGCCTGCGCGGCTCCATCTGCTAATGAAACTGGGGAGGATGGTTGTGCTTGTGGTGCTGAAAGAGAGTCCTCCATGATAGCCTCTCTACGTGAGGAGTAGGCCTCTTGATCTGCTGAGGGAGTAAATTAAGGAGTAGCGGGGAACTGGAAAACACTGCCAATGTCTCGATTGTCATTAGATGTACTCAAGTGTGACTTTTGGGATTTGCAACCCATCGTGTGTATGCCTGAAGCCTGGCAGTAGCATTCGTGCAGGGAGGTAAGAGGACTCAATATGCATCTGGAAACTAAACACCGAGCTCTCATAGGCTGCACGATGGCTTGCCCAGCGATACGTTTTTAATAAGGCATTGAGCAGTTGCTTACTGCAACACTGCAGAGAAGTAAATTATCATGAAATGTTTGAATAATGCAGCTATTAATAATTTTTTTATAATTTTACCTGAGTGTATCAGTTCCACATAATGGTGTCCGAATTGTATGGATGCTAAGCTCCACCCCCCAGTTGCCACAACAGTGCCTTTGTATAATTCACTCCTAATAAATTTGACCCACACCCAAGGTTAGGCTGTAACAGTAGATAGGCTGTAGAGCTGGTAGCCAGATCAAACTACGGTCTATACATTTGATGCATAACCCAAATGAACCAAGAAAAAGTGAATAAAACATAAGATATTTAGAAAATGCACAAGCCATTTCTTGCTCTTTAGAGAGTTTAACAACAAAAGTTCTAACATTGCAACAATTAAATTTTGATTTTTTTTTTGTCCTTTAATGATGTTGTCATTGTACATAGTATCCTTAAACTCCTTAACCCAAGGCTCACGCTTATTTCTAGAATTTAAAGGGATTCTCCAGTCCCAGGAAAACAAACCCGTTCTCCTGGCAGTAGAGAAATATTGAAGTCCCCCTTTCCCGCTCCCCATCCCACGTTGCTGAAGGGGTTACCTGAATCAAGCGCTGAAGTCCCTCGGCGCTGGGTCAGGCTCCGTGCACGCTCCTACCCCGCCGGCAGAGACCTAATGCGCATGCGCGGCAATGGCCGCATGCACGAAACCTCACCACAGGAAAGCATTATTTAATGCTTTCCCATGGGGATCCCGGTGACGCTGGAGGTCCTCATGCATAGCGTGCGGACGTTTTAAATAACTCAATTTCCCTCGGTGCTTCCTTTGTTCTTCCTTTCCGGCTTCCTTTGTTCTGCAGGTTTTTGCTTCAGTTTGTCTGCTGACCTGACTTTCAGGATCTTGGTTTCAGGATCTTGGTCCCCTGATGGTGCAATCACTGAATGGAGTGTGTTGCCCTGTCAACTCAGCTATTATTCATTCTCTACAGTGTAGCTATGGAGATTGCAATATTCCCAGACCAAAAATTTGTTCCTCTATGCTTTGCTGGTGACATGAATCAAACAAGAAGATGTGACAGCACAAATTTACAATTCTGTTTAAAATATATGCATTGATGTTGCGGCAGTGATTTTAAGTATTTCTGCAATGTGTGCATCATCTGTCATCCAACATGTTGATAACAATCAACACTATTTTGCTGTATACACTAGAGACAATGCTGCACCAGGCCTACAAAGACTCATCTTGTTTCTAGCATTTGGTAAAAAGCTAATGTGTCACAAGATCAAGGGATTTACAGAAACATTATATGTGGGGTTTTCCCAGTGGACTGATGGAGAATTATTTGAGATTTGCTAATTGAACCCAGAGTTTTAGCTACTTAAAGGGACACTATAAGCACCATAACCAATACAGTAGGCTCATGGATATGTCCTTTTATTTTGTTTTAAACCGCTCACGGAACAAGAGCATGTCTTCAGGTGTATGCTGGCATGACAACCAATACAGCCCATTGTAGTGGTTACTGTGCGCCTTTAAAAACCTATTTTTTTTTTTAGGTATTAAGTGAATTGAGAATATGCATAGATTGCAAATTTTTGGATAAACTTTTTTAAGGATTCCACATTTGGAAAAATGCTTAAACATGTTTACATAATTTTTTATTTTAATTTTTATATTTAAAGGAACACTATAGGGTAAGGAACACAAACATATATTCCGGACTATGGTGTTAAAAACACTATGTAGCTCCCCTAACTATAGTAAAATATTACTTTTATCCCAGTCTGCTGCTGCTGGCTCTACCCCTCATCTGCCTGCTTGGCTTACATCACAAGTGATTCTCTGAGCAAATCACAATGCTTTCCCATTGGAAAGCATTGGATTGGCTGAGACTGTCAGTGAGGCAGAACAGGGGCAGTCAACACAAACCAAACACAGCCCTTGCTAATCCGCATCTCCTCAGAGATGCAATGAATCAATGCATCTCTACGAGGAAAGTTCAATGTCTCCATGCAGAGGGTGGAAACACTGTGCAGCCCTGCCCCAGGAAGCACCTCTAGTAGCCATCTGAGGAGTGGCCAGTAGAGGTAACAGTGTTTAATGCCAAAAGCCTGACCAGAACAAATACAATAAGCTGTAGTTGTTCTGGTGACTATGGTGTCCCTTTAATATTTTTTTTGGGGGGGAATCATTTTAAAAGCTTAAATCAAAAATACTAATAATTTTGTGTGAAGCTAAGCAGAGGAGGTTAGTAGAAACAAATTTACCTATTTTGCAATGCTAGATGATACAGGCCTTACCACCTTACCAAGATGGCCACACACAAGCTGTGCAAAGAATCATGCGGCAACTGACATTTACAATTAATTTTGGTCCCCCGTATTTAAGTCTTGCACTTAAATGGTAAATAATTGAGGAACAAGCCTTCCGAGGCATGATTACTTCAATGTTAAAAACAAATTTTAAAACATGGAAATTATCTAACCTTTAGTTACCTACGAGCATGTGCCTGCACTACCAAAGTGACAGTTCCTGTAACATCTGCTGTCCGAACTGAGTAATGAACACTGTCATTATGAATAATTAACGCTGTAATTGTTTCAGTCTTTATGCAAATCTACTAACTTTCACATCAATCCCTCTGTTCTTGTGTCAAGTAGAGAAGAGTCTACTGAATTCTGTGGAGTTAGATGTGGAACAAGTATGAGGAGAGTGGAATTATGAGAACAAAACATTGATTTGCATAAAAAACCATGGCAGTGCATTTTCAGAGAGCTAGGAGTGTGAGTGGACAGCAATGATTGAGTGTGGTTCATAAAGTATGTATGAAACGATGGTTTAGAGCAATGCTCCTGAACCCTCTCCTCGAGTCACACCTAAAAGACCAGGATTTAGGGATAACCCAGGTGTGTCTAACGTGTTAAAAAAAAAAAAAAACACACACAACACACCCGGGTAATCCCTAAATCCTGGACTGTTAGGTGTGACTTGAGGAGCACTGTTTAGAGTGCCTCTGTCACCAAATTTGTTTTGACCACATCAAGATGTAACCTTTATGAAATGCTCACAAAGACTGCACTGAAATGTCATTGAGATTCCAATGTAATTAAAATATGTAAGACGGGGCGTGGCCAGCACGTGTGTCTATAGAGCTCCGAACCCAAATCGGCAAAACAAAGAAATAAATAACCTGTACGTGGCCAAAACAGAACACACCGGCCAGAACCCCCACCAGAGACAAGCATGGGAACAAAAAGATTTCGCCCTCTAGAGGCCCAAAAACTGGCTGATATCCGGCTGTCATTTGAGAAACCAGCGGCTGCGGCCCCAAACCAAAATGGCGCCCGCGGCACACGGCGTGGAGGAAAACTCAGAGGCATCCCAAGAAGACAGGGAGCTACTCACATCCCCAGAGTCTGATGACCGGGTATCAGACATAGAATCAAAAGAGGATTCTGCACTGGTCACCAAAGGAGACATGAAAGCACTCATTTAAGAGATCCGCAAGGTCTGGAAGGCAGGCCTGAAAGAGGCGCAAACAGAAATAGGGGAGCTCCATCACAAGATCGTGGAGGTACAAAATAAGGACGGCACCAGTGAGAAGCAAATACTCACCACCGAGCGACAAGTGGAAGAACTGACCCAGCAAGTCAGAGACCTCTCGCAATCTGTGACCAATAGGTTGGAAACGAGGCACAGATGGAAGAATATACGGGTGAGTGAGAGGGGTGCCGGAAAGGGTTGAGGAGGAGGCCCTACTCCCTTACATTCAGGGGATGGTGGCATCACTGCTAGCCAGAAACGACCCCAAGGACCTCATACTCACGGCCTTTAGAATCCGCAAAGCCGCGACTGCCCCACAGGGAGCACCGAGAGATGTTATCGCCACCACCAGAGACACTGGAGTAAGAACCGGCATGTCAAGATCCAGAGTCCTCGGAGCGGTCAATTATGAGGTCTGCTCAGTATCCATATATGGTGACTTGCCATTCTGAGTATTGGCAGCGAAGAGACACCTTGCCCCACTGCCAAGCAACTCAGACACGCAACGATCCGGTACTGCTGAGGGGGACGGACGGATCAATAATAGTACCAAGAGGACCTTTATCTTGACTCCAACAGAGAACCCAAAGGCATTTATGCAGAGACTGAACATTGGGGCTACCAACACGGAGAAGCAAAGACCCACAGGGACACCATTGGGCAAAGGCCACAGGGACACTACTGAGCCCAAACGCCTGAGCGGACAACCGAGACAAGCAAGTTTCATGCCACGCTTAGTAACCCAGTTGATACAGTAGGGCCCATGGACAGTTGCCTGCATGCCCACACACACACACACACACACACACACACAACAGATGGCAGACTACATATCTACATAACCGAGGTGGTAATTACGAATAGGGAGCCCCAAAAGCGAGACGGATAGCAGCACTACCATGTTGGCACACACCGCACAGATACACTAGCATAGCACAAGCTGACAGACAGTCCAACGCACCCAGACAACCCGGTATCACCAAACCCTCCACTGTAGACAGAGACCGTGGTCTTCCATTTACATCAATAGTTGTTGTAGAATAGGTCAATTGTGGGCTTCTCAACTACCACATAATGAACCAGTGCAAGCTGTTAAACTGACATTTTAATATTTACTATACTACGAACCAGTTTTAATTTGTGTGAATATTTATAATAAAATACAAATAAGAAAAAAAAAATTATGTAAGACCACTTTGATTTACGTTAAAGCCACAGCTTAACAAAACTTTAACAAAAGGTGGAGCTTGCTCAGTCAGGTTGTGTATGAGTATAGCAGTGAAGTGGCCTCCTAGCAGATGAAATGCCAGAAGCAAAAGATTGAAGATGACAGCGCCCACGAGGGACAGCATCAGTAAAGTATAACTTACCCATCCGGCACCCCCGACTCCTCAACCCAAGTGTCAAGATCACCACTGTGGACCTTTGCAAAAAATATAAAAATCCCCGGAAGGTGACAGAGCCACTTTAAGTTTATGTGTGTGTGACAGTAGTACCGAGAAGTTTGCTTCTTGTTCAATTTAGTCTAATATAATTTGAGAACTCTGTAATACAGAGCAGCACACGTGACACGTGTGACAGAAATAAAACTGGGCTTAAACATCTATGTCAAAACCATTAAATTGTAAACTTGAATCTGCAAAGCGAACATTTTGGCATGCTTTGCATGGTAAACTGGTAACAAGATGGTAATAAACATGTAGATCTGTATAAATTGGAATGGGAAACGTTTTACATTCAGATGTACCTAAGAGAAAATGTTTACCAAAATTATGTCACACAGAAATTAACAAAAACGTAAACATATTTGAACATCACTGGAGGAAATTACAGCATCCATCCCACGCATTGTAATAGGGAACGGGCCAACTTGTCTGATCTCCAGTAGAACAGCTGCTTCTACTATTCTATAACCTTGTCACTAAGGAGGGTGAACAGGGGTAATCAACAATAAGGAGCCTTGAAAACTGAAACAGATGCCAGTAAAGTTTTTTATTTTTTTAAAGATGAGATGTGCTTTTTATTTTCTATTTTTAACTACATGGCAAAAAAACAGTGAAGAAATTGATTGATGTACATGCAAAAGGTCCCCTGCAATCATTGGCTCATGTGAGGACTATGCACACATGTCATATTCACAAAACTGAATGGGGGATTCAATAAGCTTATTCAGCAATTCCAACCAAATAAAAGTAGCAAAATAAAAAGGGGAGTAGAAACATTTTTTTTAAGCATGTAACACAGTTTTTCACAGATAGGTGCCATGTGGTCTACCCTGCAGAATAGGTGGCTATCTGTATGTGTTTAATTGTGAACTCTGCAGCCAACACGATACACAAGGAGTGTTCCCAGAATGTATGCGCTCATGCATACTGAAGAAACATTCTTCTCAACTGCAGGTTCACTGAACCACTGACATAAAAAGCAGATTCTGAAGACAAGCAGCTTTTCAAATAAGAGGAGTATGGTTCGCTTCACAGCTCAGCAGCCTTGAGCATTGAAGCAAATCATAAATTGGGATTCAATGTCTGAAATAAAAAAAAATAAAAAAAAACAGCTATGCCTTTAAGAATTTATTTAAAAAAAAAAAAAGAAAAAACAGACAACGGAAAGTACAGTCACAAGTCTTAGAACCTAAGGCGACATACCGTAGTTTAACCCGAGAGCTAAAACTGTATAGTTTTCTGTACTCATCAGCCATGGGATACAATAAGGGCTGATACGGTTAATAACTGGAAAAAAAACTGGGTGGTCTTCTAATGCATAAGAGTTTTAATGCACGTAGGCGTCCATCATTTGTTTCATTTTAGTAAGTCAGCCAATTTTAAACACACCTTAGACAAATGTAAAAATCACTGTGGTCTTCATTATGAAAAAAAAAAAAAAAGGGAAATGATTGCTTTCACCTCTAAACACATACAGAACTGTAGAGTTCAGAGATTATAATCTTCGATCCAAAAAGGAAAAATGTAATTCACTGGGATAAGTATAACCATCAGCTAGAATCTTAATTGCACTGACCAGACAAGAGGCAGCTATGGTCCTCAAATCCTGATATTATCTCATGTAATAAGGTTTAGGTAGGGTTATTCTTGTATAACATAGAAAACACTGGTTCACATAAAGAGTTAAGGTTTCCTTCTCCACTTAAGTATTTTATGTTTATTTATTTATTGATTGGTGGGTACACCAACATGTATTGTATAAGGCTTTATGGCTTGACAAAGGAACCGAGAGTGCCGAAACGTTGCTTGGCCTTGGTGGCTGAATAAGCTACCATGGACCTTTATGTTGCGTACTGAGGATTTAATTATTTTTTTTTTTTTAAATCTTTATTTTCATAGTGCAAAGATTAACATACAGGCTTGTAATGCCACAACAGCATTGGAATTTAATTTCTTAATATGTCAAATCCTGGATTCCCAATCTCAGTGAAGCACAGAAACATACAAGCTACCATCCTGCCCAAGATTAGGGTAAAAAACAAAACAAAAAAACAAACAAACACACACACCAGTGGATGTTGCTATAAAGCCCATGCTTCTTTCATTAGCGATATGCTGGGACAGAGCCCCAATGGGACCATGACAAACTACTCTGGGAGGGCACTCCTGGCATCATAACCATTGCAGCAGGCTGTAGTGGTTATGGTACTTGAAGTTTTCCTTTACGTTCAAATCCACAAGTTCACTGGCCTTCTCAGTAACAGCTCTAATCAAACCCTACAAGCAGTGACAGATGACATGTATATGGCAGAGACACTCTCTAGATGCCTGGCTATGAAACCAATAAAATGTTGACCTGTGGCGAAGTCTCATGTAACACTTCTAAAGTATCAATGCCCAGACGCTGTTTGCAGACACATCTATCAGCCACTCAGAAAAGGAAACCACATGAATGATCATATGGACTTTGGCCAGCATTTAACTTCAACGCCTCATCATATCACAATATTTCCCACTGGAAGAGACAATCACATTATTTGCATTTTGTTAGTCATTGCAGACAACGCCTTCTCTCTCACCAGAGTAACTGTGCTTGCTCTCACCAACTCCGAAGGGTCAGAACTTCCTTATTATAGCAGGCTTTCATATGAAACAGCTCACTGGAACAAGGTCGCATATATATGTAAATATAGATTTTTAACAGCACTTTAAGCTATTTAAAGAGCCAATTAAAGTCTCCTGGGTGCTTTCCCACTGTTGTCACTTTTTCCTTGGTGCCTAGAGTGTGTCTTTAAGACTCATTAACATAACCAGTCTGTTCTTTCCAGTGTAAAATTAAAACAAGCTTTCTTGAACTTTTTTTTATATGAGACTCTACCGACTCTGCTATAGTCCCAACTATAAGAATGCAGGACAGGTAATGTGACGGGCCACCAGGGAATGTGCCAGTGATGTCATGTTTGTCACTGGTGAAATGGTGAGGTGGTCCAGCCAAAAATGTGTGGGCATGTCAGCATCCACACTACACACTTGGGACCTTCAGTCCATATAAGAATTGACTTGGAGAATTTTTTTAAATTGGCAATTTTTGCCAATATTTTAAATTTACAGGGTTATTCACTAAAGGAAAGAATTCAATGTGAATTCAAAGGGGATTTCACATTTATGGTTAAAATAGTTAAAAGGGGGGGCCTGACTGCCAACTGAGCCGGTCGCATCGGGCTGCAGCTCCTCTGGGTAAATCACTTACCGCACCTTAAACTGGGTTTTAATGATCCCTTTTCTGGCTGCAAGCTTGTTCTCATACCCGAGGAGCATTCTGCTGCATATTGATACCTCTCAAGCCTGAATCCTGCAGACACAGCCTGTGCGAGGCTCCACTAAGGCCTGCAGTTTGTCAAGGACGGTGAGGCGGCCGATCCTAGGCCTCAACTTCGAGCCCGCTGATCCAGAACCCTGTCCCCCCCCCCCTTTGGACTGGTGGGGAATATCCCGGTCCCCACTGGTGTACTTTGGTGGTCACCCTCAAGCTGCTGGGAGGTCTGTTGAACCGAAGGCTGGCAGCCACAATGGCTGCCCTGCAGGGGCACGCAGACACGGACATAGCATCATACTCACTACCAGACATGAACAAGCTCCTCCTGGCTTTTGATCGCACTTGTGAGCTATTCTGGAGAAAGCTTCAGGCTAGGAGACTCACCTCCAACCCAGCCGGCCAGGCTGCTACCTCCCGGCTTGGTACCCACAGACTTGCGCACCAAATCTTGCATCTCCCCAGAGGGACACTGCAGAAACAACGGCATAAGCTGCCAGCACGGAGGGCACATCTCCCTCACCACTCTGACCCTTCTGATCAACGCAACTTACCTCCTACATCGCAAACCAAGCCCCATTGCCCACGGCACAACCTGTCTGCACCAAGCGCCGACTCCTCTAACCACAGGGCACGCAACACGGAGGAACCGCAACAACGAATCTTGGCTCCCATCTTGGTTGCAATCCTTCCGGACTGTCTGATGACCTGGCTCAGATGGAGAGCCCTACTTCGAGGGGCAAAAGGCGGGGACAGTCGGGGCTTACCAGCACTGGGCGTTGGCTGAGAGCACGGTGTGCCTTACCGGTAGCCCTGGGGCTTACAATAGTATCTCTCTCAAAAATCTTAGCCCTAACTCAGCTTTTAGGCCCTGTTTTTGGCGCATTAACTACATGGCTACCCGAGGCTACTAAACTTACCCAGTGGGATTTGTATTTACTTTATTTACATTATGTTTCCTATCATAGCCCTGGTCTATAACTCTGCTTCTTTTCTTCTTGTTTATCCATATAGCATAGGGCTTTCGGAGTGTTTCTTACTTCCATATAAAAATAGTGCAGTCTTTCCTGGACATTTCATGCAAAGCTTACATGTCTGTGTATTGATTAAATTGATGTGTGTATTAGAACTTGTCTGTAACACTATGCACTGCACAAAATAAAGAATTTAAAAAGAAAAATTGTTAAAGAGGAAAAATGATCTAAGTCAGCTATGCTTTCCATTTAGCTAATCTGGCCTTAAACGTAAAATTCTCACTTCATTATATAGCCCTATTGTAGCATTCCATATTATAATTCAAACGATTAATTCATTCATAATATTTGAAACACGTAAATATACAGAATTAGATAATAAATTCATGGGAACTAATTCATTCACACGTAAACACACCAAAAAAAAAAAAAAAGTGATTAAGAGATATTATCCACATCAAGGTGTAAACATAAATAACACTTTAAATAAATCTTAAAATGGATAAACACTAAATAAGAACAGCATCTCACTTGATTGATTATTAATTTGGTATCACTGATTATTATTATTGTTTTAAGTACATATTTGATTTAATTATGTTAGTTGTAAAACAATCCATCTATTGGATCTATTTAACTAAACACCAAATGTCACGTGTAAAAACCCTGTAATACTGATAATATATATTAAGTATATTCATTTCCATATTAAAATATTGTAATAATAAGGGGTTAAACGAGATTTCCATGAATTTAAATATAACAGTAAGGGAATAGGGAAGCAATAACAAAGTTCATGTATTCCGGGTTTTATAAATTTGACTATGTAGATGTGTAACTAATCTTCTTTCTTGATAGGAGATCGCTTGTCATAACATGTCTTTGCTACACTTTTGAATAACATCAGGATCGCTATATTGTGGGCGACCTCTAGGTGGCAATATGTATTATTGTTTTTCACTTTAGAGCTGGAACGCACAGGGCAGTTGAACGCGGAAGTGTATATGGATTTTCACTTCCGGTTTGCGGTTCCACGCCAAGATTGAACGCCAGAACACCTACTCCACACCTGAACAGGATTGCTGGATACCCCACAACTGGATGGGATCAAGGAATCAAGGGTAACTCCCACCGGATCCACCAATGAACTAAGAGTCCAGCCATATTTATAGAGACTCACTGGGGGGACTATTGTATGTATTTTTGTATTGATTGTTTTTAACCGTCATATTATTTACTTTTGGACCCTGAGGAAGTTCCTTTTTACAGGAACGAAACGCGTAGGACCTCCTTTTGTTTTATTTCATTTAATGTGGCTAATTTATATAGCCTCTTTTCTACAATAAACCTACATATTTATTTTACCCTACCTAAATTGGAGTCTCATTCCAAACTTTGGTCCGCTAGTGTCAGGGTACCTGAAGTCTCTACCTCTGGGAGAGGTAGAGACTTAGACGTCTATCCATCCGGACGGTCTGTTTCCCCTGTTCCTCGCGGTCCACCCGGTCACATAAACGCCGTCCGCGAGGGACTCACTTCCTTTTGTAGCATGACGTCCGGAAGTCGATGTCATGACGCCAACCCGGAACGACCTGTCACTCAATTGTTTGGAGACTAATCAGGACTCGTCGGAGGCGTGTCTACCCTTCTGAGCCAGGGTATTTAACAGTGCTTCTCTCATTTGCTCATTGCCCTGTCGTGGTTCTAGCCTGCCTAGTCACACAGTGCTCTGGTATTTTCAGTTATCCCTTTGGTTCCTACCCGGCTTGTTTGACTTACTCTGTTTACCTCTGTTATCCTTGACCCGGCTTGTTCCTCGCTTACCTGTCCTCTCGTTCCCTCGACCTCGGCTTGTCTCTGACCATTCTCTATATTCTCCGTACGTTAGTCCGGCCATTCTAAGGTCCGGTATACGTATCCTGTACCTGTTTGTACTCTGCGTGTTGGATCCCTGTCCCGATCCTGACAGCTAGGAGTTCCAGTGGAGAGTGGAGACGTTCAGCCGCCCAAGTTCATCAGGGCAGGCACCTTTTGGGCGCATTATTCATTTTGATCTTGTGAGTGCATTATATCAGCGCATTACCATTCAATTTGCTGTATCACACTATGTATCTTTTTCTGTTCCTGTTTTAGATCATGCACAGCCGTATCTCATTTTCCTTTGTGTCTATATATATGTTGTAAAAGGTCGGGAACTGGGCCACGACCTTGAGAGGCTGTTTTGAATATATCAGATAAGTATATCTAGATACCATTGTAATATTATTGAGGTATCATATATATACATATTGCTGTTTCTTTGCTATTCGTAAATAAGCCTGAAAGTACTCACAGTCAGTTTTGCAGAAAGCTAAATGTTGAACTGCAACTGAGAAAAACAACTAAAAATTAAATAATGATAATCACCAGGAATTATGTTGACCAAAATATGTTGTATATTCAATTTTAGAATACTTCATAAGGCACGTCAGATGCCAAAACGTTGTCCAATGCTTTCAACGCACATGCATCCTATGTCTGACCAGTGTTTCTATATGAGAGGATTCTGTTCTGATGCCAGAATAAAGATACGTTTTATGAATTTTTACCTTTTTTTTATTTTATATAACAAGGAGGCCTTCGCAACCTTTATATAAAAAAAACAATTTTTTTTTAAAATACTTTATACTGGATTTAGGTCTTACACATCTTAGCGAATTGTGGCAGATCTTTGCTAACATATTGCTGCTCTCTTAAAGGGACACTATAGGCACCCATACCAATTCAGGTCATTAAAGTGGTCTGGCTGCATATTACCAGGTCCCTTAAGCCTAAACAGGTAGTTATTGCAGTTTTTAATAAACTGCTATAACTACCTGCCAGGGTTAACTCCACCCTAGCAGCGGTCTACCAGACAGACGCTAGAGGGACGTCAAGGTCATTAGGCGACTTTTGGTCGCCTAACAGACGATGGAGGTCCTTATGCTATGCATAAGGACATCCAGTGTCACCCGAAACCCCATAGGAAAGCATTGAATAAGGCTTTTCTATGGCGGAAGTCCTAATGCAATCGCGGCCATATTGTTGGTGTGTCTGAGTGTATACCAGAGCTCCACAGCAATAATACCTCCAATAATGTGTCTTTAAACTACAATAAATGTTTTTAGAAAATAGCCTGTGTGAATAAAATACATTGTTCGGGTTATAAATTACATTTTAGATTTATAAATTATTAAGAAGAAATTGCCCCAGGGCCACCTGAAATTCTAGCTATATACCAGCACATTTTGCACCCAGCCAGCCACCTCTGCAGGGAGAGGGAGGCAGCACAGTGCCTGTTTGCAGTCTACATCCAGTCTGACTCTCGCGCTCTACGTGTTTCTCTGGAAGTCAGACTTCGCAAGTCATGTAATCCGCAGCCACTGACTTCACCAAACGTGCAGGTAGCCAGACAGATAGGATGTTTGTTCGCATACACCGTTCTGCCTCCCACTAGACATCAGGGAAGTCCAGAGGTTGCCATCTGGGCCCTGGTGTAAGTGCAGTGCATGCCATTTGGGTCCTGCAGTAATTGCAGGGGATGCCAGGCATCTGGGTGCAGAGGATGCAATCAGGAAGAAAAGTTGCTGGGGGCAGAGATGGCACAGATATGCTGGGGGCAGAGAGATGGCACAGAGGCTTTTTGGAGGCATATGTGGCTCATTGGCATGATATACCAAGCTTATGCATTTACAGCTCTTTGGCATGGTAAAAGCACTCCCTTGTTGGAAAATCCTTCAGAACTCCTTTTACTAAATGAAAATCCAGCGCACTCACTTATCTTATATTTTCATTTTTACTCCCAGCAGCACCCCATTTAAGTATGTTTTCTCCTTTTACTAAATGCTTGTCTGGTTGGGGAGATCTCCCTTATTGATTAAGGATGTCCAAGTACCAAGTGTGCAGGGCAGTTGCTCCCCGGGCTGTTCTATAACCTCTTTTCACAACTTCCTTGCATACAGTGTCCTTTTAGGGCATGTATAATTAAAAAAAAAAAAAGTTTTGCAATAAAAATATTTGTATTCACCCTACCTGCACATTTTTATTTATTTCACCACAAAACAAAACAAACCAAAAAAAAAAATAGGAAAGAAAAGTTTATTCATGAGGACAACTTATGCTTTAAAAAAAAAAAAATAGCCTTATTAATTATGACAATATAATAGAATATAGGAAATTTCTGATTTAAAACAAGCAGAGGTGAAGCAGAACATGAATAAACTAGTTTAAGAAAACAGAATTTTGCTGGCGCTATATATATATAAACGAATAATAAAAGAAAGGATGCATATCACACAGAGAAAAAACAGCAAACATTCTGCTTAACTTTCTACAGCCCAGAATACTTTAACTGCTTGTAAACTCAAGAGATTCCAGATGTGGCATCTGCATTCAATTAAAAGGACAGAGCAACAAAGACACAAGTGGCAGACTACACTGGTATTAAAGTGGTTAATACATAATTACGGCATTAAATGGTTTGCTTTTTTCATTGTCCCCCCTACTAATTGATATGAACACACAAAACACTGCACCCAAAAGGGAAACGATTAAGCACTTGGTTTGTGGACATTTCACATCTGCAAAAAGAGTTCCCTATGGAGAAAGCCATACCCAGGGCTGCTGCAGGATATTGTAACTCCACATTGACCCGCGGGGCACTCTTGGCCATTCTGTACCCAACCCCCCTCGCAGATCAAAGGCAGGACGTCAGGTCTACATATGGTGACTAACCTATGGCTGGGCAGGGTTGGACATGTAATAACTCCAATACAGGAGAATAAGCAAACCCTGCAAACTTAAGCAGGTCACTCCATTAAACACATTAACAAGGGTATATGTGTTCCAAATAATGTTTTCTGTGTAGATTATGGATTTTAATAAAAAAAAAAAAAAAAAAAAAAAAAAAAACATGAATGGGTTTATATTTAAATAGAGTAATCATAGGGCCAAGTTCTAACCGTGGAGAAATCAGTGAAGATATTCCATTTGTTTTCCATGGCAACCACTCCATCTTAAAAAAAAAAAAAAAAGAGCCAGAAATGCGCTTTATACATAACACGCAATGTCACAGTATTTATCCCTATTCGAATAAGGTCAGTGAGTTCATGTCCAAGCCCAACTGTCATTATCAGGATTATTTAATAAAGTGAGAATTCAAAGTGAATTTTACATTTAAGGTCAAGGAAGCGGAGAACTGAAAGCATGATTGACTTAGTCTTAGAGAATGTTTTCAGTACAGCTGGTTTTTACCTTGAATTTAAAATTCACTTTGAACTCTCACTTTAGTGCATAACTCTGTACGATTACACTAGAAGGGTGTTCCCAATCGCTTTTCTCTTCCCCCTTCCATATTATGTTTATTCACTAACAGGTGAAAGGAGAACAGTCCGTGTTAGAGAAGATCTGTGAAAGGTCAGAACGCACAATTTACTAGCAGTATAGAAAATTAAAAATACACATATCCTTTCCCAATTTTGACTTTAACAAATTTACATACAATGGACACTTTTTTAGCCCCACCACCGTGAGTTCAAAAAACAAGTACATGATAAACTAAAAAGAAAAATAACAAAAACAAAAAACCTCCTAAACTTTGGTTTAAACAGATAAAAAAAAAAAAATGATGCTAAGCCTCAACTAGTTTCACAACTGAAGAGATTACATAAAAGGACCAGGATGGTCATTAAAAGGATTGCAAAGTACACTTGAGATAAACAAACATGCTCTCCGCCTAACAATTTGATTCAATTTAACAGATTAACATCTTTACTTGCTCTGTATTCAATGAATGGTATGCCCCTTTAAATGATACATTACAGTTTTAAATTGCACACATCCTGTACAGCCAGAAAAGACCTTTCAGTGAGAACAGTAATAGTTAACGGAACTCCCCAGTTGTTTATATGAGGATGCATGCTCACAACAAGATAACATGACATACAATGTATACGCACTACAAGTTATTACTGAACCAACCAAGGACACATCAGCATATTAGAGGCTTCTTAAAGGGACTGTTTTTTGAATACTTTTGCTGGGACTAGCAAAGCAAATTATGATTTTATTCACCGCCCAGAGATTTTAAGCTATCAGCAAAGATTTGTTTAACCCCTTAAGGACACATGACATGTGTGACATGTCATGATTCCCTTTTATTCCAGAAGTTTGGTCCTTAAGGGGTTAAAGAACCACTAAAGGCACCCAGACCACTTCATCTCAATGATGTGGTCTGGGTGCCGTGGTACATTAGTTTTACTACTGCAATCTAACCATTGCCATTTAGTAAATATAGCAGTATGTTTTGTACACACACACATACATACACTGCATATAAATATTCAATTAATGTAATTGTATTTAGAAATTTACCAGTAGCTGCTGCATTTCCCACCCTAGGCTTATACTAGAGTCAATAATCCCAGTTTTTTGTGGTAAAATTAGGGGCCTCGGCTTATATTTGGGTCGGCTTATACTCGAGTATATACGGTATATATTTTTTTATATTTTGTCAATATACACTTGTAAAAATCACTGCTTCATATAGAACATTAAATAATCGTTTAAAATTGTATTATTACACTGTGAATCGACGGAATGTACTTGGGAATTTCAAAATTCCAGATGAAAAATATTAGAACCGAAAACAAAGGCATCTTTAATATTTTTGGATAAACTTTTTAAATTATTTATCTATAAAAAAGACCCATAGAATGGAACGGTGACTTCTGTAGATAGTTTTTTTGATTGTGATCATTTACAAAATTTTAGCCCAAAACAAATAAATAAAAAAATTGCCCTAGTTTGAGTATTTTTCTCCAATTCCTCTACTTTGACCTAAAATGTTAAAATGCATTGATCAATTAATGAGAATTTTCAGGTTGGCTGTGATGAACAGTTTATCCCGAAAGTATAGCAGATATTGCCAGTCCTCTGATCCCAGTTTCTCTCTCTCTCAGATGTGGAAGCCCTAAACTGGATGCAGGTGGTCGGATGAGAGCAGCACTTAGTAAATAGATAACTTTCCTATGCCTAGATGTCAGACAGCCGCTAGATACGTATGGGAGACTAAGAAATTTACAGTCTTCAAGTTAAGCGTCATGTTGACACGGGGCACAGTTAAGTCTCCCCATTGTAATGCTTCCCAATGAGGAGAATCCTATTAGTGCGCATGCACAGCAGAAAACCCTCTTTATAAATAGATTTCCAGACAATAGTTTGTACTGGCCCCAAAAAGATTTGAATAATGCTATAAAGAGAGAGAGCGCGCTGGTGGTATCAGTGAGCTGGTGGTGTGCTTGCGTATGTCAGTGAGCTTGTGGTGTGTATCAGTGAGCCTGTAGTGTGCTTGTGGTGTGTATCAGTGAGCCTGTAGTGTGCTTGTGGTGTGTATCAGTGAGCCTCTAGTGTGCTTGTGGTGTGTATCAGTGAGCTTCTAGTGTGCTTGTGGTGTATATCAGTGAGCTTCTAGTGAGCTTGTGTTTGTCAGTGAGCTTGTGTGTTTGTCAGTGAGCTTGTGTGTTTGTCAGTGAGCTTGTGTGTTTGTCAGTGAGCTTGTGTGTTTGTCAGTGAGCTTGTGTGTTTGTCAGTGA
This sequence comes from Pelobates fuscus, assembly GCF_036172605.1. Taxonomy (NCBI): domain Eukaryota; kingdom Metazoa; phylum Chordata; class Amphibia; order Anura; family Pelobatidae; genus Pelobates; species Pelobates fuscus. The sequence continues at coordinate 91,321,643 of NC_086317.1, read as the reverse complement.
GCTTGTGTGTTTGTCAGTGAGCTTGTGTGTTTGTCAGTGAGCTTGTGTGTTTGTCAGTGAGCTTGTGTGTTTGTCAGTGAGCTTGTGTGTTTGTCAGTGAGCTTGTGTGTTTGTCAGTGAGCTTGTGTGTGTATCAGTGAGCTTGTAGTGTGCTTGTGGTGTATATCAGTGAGCTTCTAGTGAGCTTGTGTATATCAGTGAGCTTGTGTGTTTGTCAGTGAGCTTGTGTGTTTGTCAGTGAGCTTGTGTGTTTGTCAGTGAGCTTGTGTGTTTGTCAGTGAGCTTGTGTGTTTGTCAGTGAGCTTGTGTGTTTGTCAGTGAGCTTGTGTGTTTGTCAGTGAGCTTGTGTGTTTGTCAGTGAGCTTGTGTGTTTGTCAGTGAGCTTGTGTGTTTGTCAGTGAGCTTGTGTGTTTGTCAGTGAGCTTGTGTGTTTGTCAGTGAGCTTGTGTGTTTGTCAGTGAGCTTGTGTGTTTGTCAGTGAGCTTGTGTGTTTGTCAGTGAGCTTGTGTGTGTATCAGTGAGCTTGTAGTGTGCTTGTGTATCAGTGAGCTTGTAGTGTGCTTGTGTATCAGTGAGCTTGTAGTGTGCTTGTGTATCAGTGAGCTTGTGGTGTGCTTGTGTATCAGTGAGCTTGTGGTGTGCTTGTGTATCAGTGAGCTTGTGGTGTGCTTGTGTATCAGTGAGCTTGTGGTGTGCTTGTGTGTATATCCGTGAGCTTGTGTAGTTGTCAGTGAGCTTGTGTGTATATCCGTGAGCTTGTGTAGTTGTCAGTGAGCTTGTGTGTATATCCGTGAGCTTGTAGTGTGCTTGTGTGTATCAGTGAGCTTGTGATGTGCTTGTGTGTATCAGTAAGCTTGTGGTGTGCTTGTGTGTGTATCAGTGAGCTTGTGGTATGCTTGTGTGTGTATCAGTGAGCTTGTAGTGTGCTTATGTGTGTATCAGTGAGCCTGTAGTGTGCTTGTGTGTGTATCAGTGAGCTTGTGTGTTTGTCAGTGAGCTTGTGTGTATATCCGTGAGCTTGTAGTGTGCTTGTGTGTGTGTATCAGTAAACTTGCCTGTAATAAGCTTGTGTGTGTCAGTTTGACTGTTGTGAGCTTGTGTATGGGGCAGTGAGCTTGTGTGTGTTGGTGTGCTTGTGTGTGTCAGTGAGCTTGCCTGTAGTAAGCTTGTGTGGGTCAGAGAGCTTGTGTGGGTCAGAGAGCTTCTGTGTGTCAGTGAGCTTGTGTGGGTCAGAGCACTTCTGTGTTTGTCATTATCGAGCTTGTGTTGGTCAGAGAGGTTGTGTGTGTGTGGTGAGCTTGTCTGTAGTTAGGGTGTGTTTGTCACTGAGTTTGTCTCTAGTGTGCTTGAGTGAATGTCAGTGAACTTGTGTACGGCAGTAAGCTTGTCTGTAGTGAGCTTGTGCATGTGTCAGAGAGCGTTTGTGTGTATCGGTGAGCTTGTCTGTAGTGAGCTCTTGTGTGTCAGTGAGCTTTACTGTAGTCAGTGTGTGTGTGTGCCATTGAACTAGTGTGATTTATTAATGTGGAACATCCTTTTAATATATATATTTTCTGAAATTATACAATTGACACACTGATGCCGATATGCTGATATCAGCATTGATTGTTTCCCTGCTTAAAGAATTGTCCCCAAGCAGAGCCAGTCACAACGAACAGGGAGCGTCCTGGAGGGTGGCGGTTATAGCACTGTAACACCCATGGATCATCTAGAGTGAAGGGCTGCAGGTAAGACAAAAGTCTTCTTCAAAGTACATACATATAAACAATACAAGCATACTATGTGACACAATGAATTAGAGGGCTGGAATAATTTTTTTCCAGGGCTGCTTTCTGTTCCCAGTCCGGCCCTGATGCCACCTTGCACATTGTTGCCTAGTTTGTCTATAACAATACCCAAATCCTTCTCATGTGTTAACCCTAATTCACTACCATTAAGGTTGTAAGTTGCTTGTGCATTCTTTACCACCAAGTGCATAACTTTGCATTTCTCTACATTAAAGGCCATTTGAGTTCCCAGTCCCCCAAACTTCTCTACGCACAAGCATTTGATTGGCAGAGATTATCCATCCATTTGATTTCAGATTAAGGAAGAGCTGCAGCCATGGGGAGGCTGTGATTCCACAGGATAAAAGTTGATCTATACTTTATTTTTTAATTTTATAAGTGGGGCAGTAATTTAATACTACATGGAACACCCTAACATTACAAATACATATGTCTTCATAACAGAGTGCTCTTTTAAGCTTTTACATTGTCATTTGCCAAAATAATTTATGGTTGACATGTACGGCTCTTAAAGACATTCTTTAAGTTACGCTGCATTCTTGATCATAACTGCCTATAATGTTGTACTTTTAACCCCTTAAGGTGTCATGATTCCCTTTTATTCCAGAAGTTTGGTCCTTAAATTAAAGTCACAAGACTGTGGTTATTAGTAATGTATCCTCTAAACCAACGTATTTGTATACTGATGTAAAAATACTGGAATTGAAAACCCACTTTCAATGGAGTAGCCATATGAAGTCTAAATTTTCATATGTATGATGGTATCATTATTCTGTGGTACTGTAGATAAAGATTATGGATTTGTATATAAACGCTTCAAAAACACACTAATATTGGGGTAAATGTTAATGTTCGAGATTAACAGACAAATATTCTAAACAGCATGATTTTATTGATTCTCATTTAATCCCTTCCCAATTTTAGGGCATGCTATGAAATCCTACAAAAAGAGAGCTTTGGCACCGGGCTCTACCTGCAGCCAGTACACTTACCCTCCATACTGGATTCAAATTATATGGAGCTACTCAACAACCCAGACATTCCCCCTGCAGACAATGTTTTAGTCACGGCGATCCAAGTGATGTAATCACGATGACACTGCAATCACGTGACTTTAATCGACTTTGTTCACAGATTGCCAGGATTGTCCGGCAGATCCCCCAAGATAACTAATAAAAGAATATAATCTAGCATGTAGAATACATAAATATACATATAGAAAAAAATAAAAAATAATAATAATTAAATATATATGGCAGGCATATGCAATGTATGATCATATAATGTAACTAAACCCCCATAATTTTTTTATTTTTGCCTAGATTAGGTGTTTTTAAAAAAAAAACTTAAAAACTAAAAATCTGTCAACATTGAAGTTGCTGTTTAGTAGATAGGAGAGTGCGCTGGATCGTGTGTATTGTGTGTATATATATATATATATATATATATACACACACACACACACACACACACATACACACAGAATTAAATTTTATATACATTTACCCACGTTCTTCAGTAAAACATTGGCTTAGAAATTGTAAAAAAATGGTACATTTTCAAGCTGGACAAAAGTGGTAAGGAGTATCCCTCATACAATGTGAGCAAGATATTACTTTGCTGCCGAGGGATTTAGATAGTTTAGGGGACTGGGCATTTAATGTAGAGAAATGCAAAGTTATGCACTTGGTGGTAAAGAATGCACAAGCAACTTACAACCTAAATGGTAGAGAATTAGGGATAACACATGATAAGGATTTGGAAATTGTTCTAGACAAACTAGGCAACAATGTGCAAGGTGTCATGTATAAAAAGGTGGCATTCATCCTCGGGGTGAGAATATAAATTTGCCTCTTAATAAAATCACTTGTAAGACCACATCTTGAATATGCAATTTTAGGCACCTGTTCTAAAGGAGAATATTATGGCACTAGAAAAAGTGCTTAAGCAGGCTACAAAATTAATAAAAGAAATGGAACATTTTAGTTATGAAAAAAAAGTTAACAAATACAAAAAGATTTTAGGTTAGAAAAACGGTGCCTAAGAGGGGATATTATAGCATTATTCAAATCTGTTTTGGGGCCAGTACAAACTATTGTCTGGAAATCTAGTCATAAAGAGGACTGTCCATTGGACATAAGGTCACGTGTTTAGGCTGGAAGAAAGGAGATTTAGTCTAAGGCAAAGGAAAGGTTATTTTAGAGTTAGAACAAAAAGGATGTGGACTTCTCTGCCCGAAGAAGTGGTAGACGGGTACTAGAGGCAATCTTAAACTGCTATTTGAACATTATAGATTCTATAAAATTGCAATGTTTGACATTGCAGGGTTAAAGGGGCAGGGACACTGCACCCAGACAACTTCAATGAGATTAAAGTAGTCTGGGTGCCTACAATGTGCCTTTAACCCCTTAAGGACCAAACTTCTGGAATAAAAGGGAATCCTGACATGACAAAAAAAAAAAAAAAAGAGGATTTTTCATTCCTTGAATCATGGACTTTTACCAGATTAAAAAGCTTTTAATCACAGAACTAAACTGGCCTGGGCAACAGACCCCAGTAAAAGTTAAGTAAAAAAAAAAATAAAAAAAAACTTACCTCCATTGGACAGCCCTGCTCAGGGCAACAAAATGCTTTGGGCACGTGGCTTTCACTACTTGGTCATCTACAGTAAAGTGCCATATGATAACATGCTCACTCGCGCATTTCTTGCGTAGTACTGCATGCATCATTCTGAGCTAGTGATCAATAAGCAGAGAAGCTGGAAGAGGCAGTTATATGACCGGCTGTAGTTTTATATGATATTTCCAGATATATTTTCTGTGCACCATATTTGTCTATGTTTTTATGGGTTTCAAAAACTAAGCATATTATTGAAAATGTAAAGATCGGGTGGGATGTCTGAGGGAGATTGTAATCCAGGGCTCGACAAATTTGATTGAAATCTAGGAGCCAGCAAAAACAGTTAGGAGACAGATTTTTCAACTTCAAAAATACAGTTCTTAAAAGGGACACTATAGTCACCAGAACCACTATAGCCTAATGTAGCTGTTCTGAAGTCGATATACTGTCCCTGCATGCTTTTCAATGTAAACACTGACTTTTCAGACTAAAGGCAGAGTTTACATTGCTGTCTGGTAACTCCTCTAGGGACAGTCACTCAGATGGCCTCTAGAAGTGCTTCCTGGGTTAGTGCTGCATAGTGTGTAGCACCTACATTAATGCTCCCCATAGGGATGCATTGATTTAATGCATCTTTATGAAGAGAAGTTGATTGTGCAGCATGGCGTTATGCAGTAGTCTCCCAATGTTTTTCTATGGGGAAGCATTGTATTGGCTGAGATTGTCGAGATTGATGCAGCATCACCAGCATGGCGTGGGAAAATGGTGATTAAAAACACCTTTCCCTGTGATTGATGGGGGGGAAGGAAGGTCACATAACCATAACACACTCATTGACAGACATTCACAGACAGACACACACACTTTCACCGATTTGTCTCACACACACACTGCGACATTCACTCACAAATCCTTACTTTAGTTTTTTAAATCCAGCCAGCCTTCCTACCTGGAGTTGATCAACTTGATGAGGATTTGTCAAGCCCTGTTGTAATCATTTTCAGATTTTTAGTCATATAATGAGTCAAATTTAAATTAGATGACGTTTAAAGACCTTTTTCAAAGCAAAGGATGCAAAAAAGAAAAAAAAAATCATGACGTAAAATCAAACATATTGAATAATTAGACGTGTCATGTTTTATGCTAGAAAATACATAATTAAAAGGCTTCCAGGATTTTTTTTTTTCTTAAATATAATAACCACGTTGTCCACACTAGTGGCGAATTTCATTACAGCCCTCTTTTTACAGATTTGTATTTTTTTTTCCCTTTATTTGGTGTTAGGAACAAGATTCTGACATTTTCCAGGGCACAAAAGAAAGCTTCCCCTTTCTAACCACAATAGGAAAATGTGTTGAATGAAGACGGAAAGAGGATAATACCTTATCACTAAACATGAAACAAAAGCAAACTTTTACTTTCCATGTAGCTTCAAAGCAGGCATGATGTTCTCCTCCACCAGTGCTTTCTGATAAAAGGATAAAAGATGGGACGCAAGATAATGAATTTAAAAAATGGGGACGGGGCGAGATAACCAAAACAAAACTGATTGCACTATTTGATGTGCCCATTTTCATACACAATGAGAAATGTGCTGCTGAAAGGCATTACATGCCTGTAATGACCTGTAATCATAAGGCCAAGACCACAACAATCAAGAATACTGCCACACACATGGCCACTGCTTTATTTAACATCATAATAACAAACATAATGCATGCTGGGTGCTATATAGAAAGATTCCATATTCATAATAAAATAATTTCCCACAAACTCCTCTACTGGGGTTCCATCACCTGCCAACAATGTGGGAATCCCCAAATTCACTTGCAGGCAGGTTCTCCTTAGCCCTCAAAGAAATATGCATGAACTACAACAACTAAATTAGTTTGGCTCCTCAAAAGGCCAAACTGGGCATGTCAGAAACCAGTGTCTACCAAACGGTATTTAGTTCAAACACTAAAATCAATCAAAACAGGCAAACAACAATCCTGCTTATGAAATAAAATCTAACCTACAATTTAATGAAAGATCTACCACTGCAGCAAGTTAACCCCTTAAGGACACGACATGTGTGACATGTCACGATTCCATTTATTCCAGAAGTTTGGTCCTTAAGGGGTTAAACTTGATATTCAAACTATTTTATAAATTATTTATATTATCATTTTACCACAAAGGATACATTTAGATTTTGCCAATTTTCAAATAAGTCCCGGAGTGCACATACAATTACATTGTGACACATACAGTATAAAAAGACCTTTACAGATCAGTTAGAGACACATCTTCACAGATACACTAGACATATACAGTTATTTATTAACAATTCGTACAGTTGGTTTTATAGCACATTTACAGCTAAATATGAGATTAGAAAGATCATTACAACTGGTTTCCAACATAAAACCATGTGAAGAAGTCATGTTTAATCACAGAAACGTTTGTTCACAGCAGATAAAAAGGATCAGTTTATCCATCGTCCAGGTGGAACAGCTCCTTTAATTCAGGTAGATGAGATTGAAGGTTACAGTAATGAGCCTATAAATGTATATCAGCATGTGTCCTAATGACTGTCTCAGCAAATGTGTCAGCGACTGAGAGACTGACCTTTACTCACTGACAAACTCCCATGCTGTTTTTAACCTTTCAATATGGCAGATCACATTTAAACTATATGTGAATACCAATTAATGAATATTATGTATTTCACTTTGAATACCCAACAAGTGAGACACACGTGTGAAAAAAGCCTTCCTAGAGTACTGATGGATAGTATATATTCATGTTTTATGGGATTATACATCTATGACAGTATAGAGCTAAAAAGTTAATTGAAGTATTTTTTTTTAATACACACACACACACACACACAGACAGAGACACACACAGACAGAGACACAGACAGACAGAGACACAGACAGAGACAGACACAGACACAGACACAGACAGACACAGACAGAGACAGACAGACAGAGACAGACAGACACAGACAGACAGACACAGACAGACAGACACAGACAGACAGACACAGACAGACAGACACACACAGACAGACAGACACAGACAGACAGACACAGACAGACACACACAGACAGACAGACACAGACAGACACACACAGACAGACACACACAGACAGACACACACAGACAGACACACACAGACAGACACACACAGACAGACACACACAGACAGACACACACAGACAGACACACAGACAGACACACACACAGACACACAGACAGACACACAGACAGACACACAGACAGACACACAGACAGACACACAGACAGACACACAGACAGACACACAGACAGACACACAGACAGACACACAGACAGACACACAGACAGACACACAGACGATGCTATATAGGATTATGTATATGTTATTATCAAGCAACCACTTTCTCAGTGGGCTAAAAAAGGGCTCAGTAGTTACACAAGTAAATTTATTGAACAACATAACTGTAGCATCTGGCATATGATTTTAGTAAATAAATAAAAAGAAAAATCACCAAAACAAAAATCACAGGATTTGCACATCAAACTACTTCTTTTTCTAAGCAACAACTGCCTTTCATGGCTGAAAGGAAACATACACACCCTATGGAAACTAAAGCTACATTCTTGAATATCTGGAGATCATGTATTCTTCACCAGGATTTTTTTTTTTTTTAAAGAAACACTTTAGTCACTAGAACAACTACAGCTTAATGTATTTGTTCTAGTGAGTATAATCAGTCCCTGCTGACTTTTTGCTGTAAACACAGTTGTTTCAGAGAAAATGCAGTGTTTACATTACAGCCTAGGGATAACTCCACTGGCCACTCCTTGGATGGCTACCAGGGTCAGGGTGCAGCACTGACATTTAGTGTCTCCGCCCTCTGATCTTTCCCCATAGCGATGCATTAATTTAACGCATCTCTGTGAGGAGATGCCGATTGGTAAGGGTGGCATTTGGCTCCGCCCCACAGTCTGCCTCTTTGATGGAATCATCAGAATTGACAAGCTCAGCCATTTCAAAGCTTTCCTATGGGTATGTGATTGGAGGAGATCATTACTTCTGATGATGTCAGCAAAGGAGGCAGGTCAGGGGCAGAGCCAGCACCAGCAGACTGGAAAAAGGTAGTATTTTACTATATTAAAAAGGAGCCAGGAGGGGCTAGATAGTGTTTTTAACACTAAAGGGTCAGGAGTAACTGTTTATATTCCTGATCCTATAATGTTTCTTTACATTTTAAAGTTTATATTGAAGGTTTTTTTTATAAAGAGAGTATAGAAAATCATCAAGCTGCAAGTCTGCAAAAGTAGACATACTTAAGTAAATATGAAACACAGCAATTCGGAATAACAGTCAAGTCAGAAAAGGGATATAAATGGAAAAATATAGAACATTTGCAGGATCCTCTTTTTGCTTGTGTTATCGTTAATGCATGTGGAACGATTCCCCACCTACTCCAACGATGAAGGCCCAGTGGGGGACTAGCCTTTCTTTTTGTTTTGTACTTATCTATTTATTCTTTCTTCTTTCTTTTCCTTCTCTGTTTAGCTGTGCTTTATTTATTTTGTTACAAAATGTATTTTTTATTTTTTTATTTTTTTTATGTATAATTTTTTTTATGGAGGTTCATTGTGTCCTTTTACATCCATCCATTATGCATGATGTTTTAGATTGCATTGTCATTTCTCTTCTGTAATCTTCATATGCCCTTCAATAAAAGCATGATCGAAAAATGTAAAAACTGTGAATTTCAATGCCTGTATCAAATTTTTATTTAATTTTGCACAAAAACGTGGCTGTTCTTTGTAACAGTAACAATTCTCTCTGTGTGCCGCACAATTAATCGGTTACATTCGGTCTGGACGGAAAAGTTTCTCAAGAGTAATAAATTAACAAGTATCTGGTGTACATGTTTAGATTTTGCCATATACTGTGCTATGAAAATTGCAAATACATATGTACATTTTCTGAACAATCTTTCTCCTTTTCCAGTCATGTGCAGATAGGTATTTACAGTAGATTGACAGTACAGTGCAGGAGAAATATCATGCAGGTAGCTTATCTTGCTCACCATCACAGCACCTACAGTGCATGCACTGTAGTTGCTGCGATTACTCTTAAAGCTTAGAGCTGTACATGTATAAGTCAATCTATTCTGCTGATCCCCCGGCAATGAAGCCAACATGTTGGCATTATGGAGGAGAATTGCCCAGCTTGGGAAGGAACAGTTGTGCAGGAGGGGGTTGAGAGACGGGAGGGTTCTGTCATGGCATCGGGGCAATGCTGGTGCAGAGTAGATTATTAACAGCTCCTAAAGGAAATATCAAATTTTCTAATACATTATATATTCATTAATTTAGGAACAGTTACATCTTATGGTGAAACCGTCACAAAAAGGTTAACTTTAAACTAAAGTATTACTGTTTACATAACAGAACATTTCATGCAAATGACGCATGATGTAGTTTTACAATAGTGCAGTAATGTAATGTTCTGCCAATAACAATAGGCAATAAAAATTAGCACCGCATATATAAAATAAATAAAACAACAACAACAACAACAAGCAGCAAGGAATTCTATATATATAAAAAAAAAAAATCTAGGGAAAATGCTAGAATTTTTGCAATCACTATGTAACCTAATGGAATATTCTTGTTATAATTAGCAAGCATGTATTCATTTGCGATATTCTTGCTCTTAATAAGTAATATTCTATAGATTTTTAAATAAGAGCTGACGAATGCTCATTGCCTTTCATTCCATCATGTTTGTTCTGTTGAGGGGTGTTATATATGTTGGGGTTTATCTAGTTATAGGTTTTTTACAATACAGATGTCTAGGTTTAAAGGGCATATTTAACCTTCATGTCCAGCTTTACTTCAACCCCCCCAAGGTCAGCACATGTTAAAGCATTCATTCTATTCCAGAAAGCAGTCATAGAAGTAGACATAACCAGCTGAATGGGTCTATGAAATATTCATTAAATCGCACAAATAGATTCATTTAAAACAGACATTAATTTGATATCTGGAATTTAAGCAACTTTAAAAGACACTAAACTGTGATCTTTATAGTTATTTAACCCCTTAAGGACCAAACTTCTGGAATAAAATGGAATCATGACGTGTCACACACGTCATGTGTCCTTAAGCGGTTAATAAGCAGTGTAAACAAAATTCAAAGGGACACTATGTTGGATGTGACCCACATTTCTAAATGGATAATAAAATGAATGCATTAAAATACAATAATTAATTAAAGTACAACACAGTCAAGCAGAAACAGAGAACCCAACAAAAAAGTCCAAGAGTTCCTGTCTGTTAATACTCCATGTAATTCAGAGCTATTTGCCATTTATACTTACTACAAGTGTTTTACACAGTCATATGGCTATTTTGAGATGCTGGCTCAGAGGGATCCTTGGCATGTTGGCACAACCAAGAATGTTAATGTAACCAGACGGTTTCAGGTACTATAGATAATTTACCAAACATCACCTTCCAGTAGCATTAGTAGAATACTTTTCATACTCTCCAGTGAAAAACTGTGCTGGTTCCCTTTAATTGCACTCGAATAGGTGTAATTGCACAGTATGAAAAAGGTCATGTTTCAGGTTTAATGACAAATGAAAGGTAATTTGCATTGAACTTTCCTCAAGAGGAGGAGAACTGTAAAAGATAACCACATACAACCCAAATCACTACAAACAGAATTTCAAATCTATGTCAAATCCCATGACAAATAATTTGGAGTCATTCGGGTGTGCACGAAGGAAATAATTGTGGAACGAGAACTGTAGCAAAAGCAATGGGGCAGAGGTAGTGGAATCCACTGAACACCTGTGGAACACGAGTTTCCATTCATGTGCATGAACGGTTCTCATTCATGTTCCCTGAAATTAAAGTGACCACTGTTTACCCCCTTTTTGGTTGAAAAGTCTGGGTATACAACATTTTACTCACCTCGCTTCCAGCACTGAGACACCATCATTGCAGCTGTCCTCTTCGCCTCCTTTTTCATCAAACATGCATATGTCTTCTAGCTGTATCCAATGATTCGCTGTGCTGAGTGCTCCTCCAATCAAATACTCTCTACGAGAAGTTTTGATTGAACAACGACTCTGACATAGATATAACAGCTAAATGACAATAGCGGAATTTCTTTCCTGGGAGATCTATAAAAAACGTTGCCACACATAGTGAAGTCTGTATATAACAATATTAAAGAAAGGAAATATGAGGTATCAACTCACAAGCGTAGAGCAGTGTCAGGCTCTATATGATGAGCGTCAGTGTGCCAATAACTGGCTTTGAAGGTACTCTAGAGGCAGGATCAGTAGTGTGTTATATTTGCACACTGCTTATGTCCTTTTTTACTTTGCTTCTAATTGATGTTTTAAAATGTTTTTTTACTACTGATCCTGCTTCTGGAGTACCTTCGAAGCCAGTTATTGGCACCCCAACACTCATCATATAGAGCCTGACACGGATCTACGCTTGTGAGTTGATGCCTCATATTTCCTTTCTTTAATATTATTATATACCAGGGATAGGCAACCTTCGGCTCTCCAGATGTTTTGGACTACACCTCCCATGATGCTTTGCCAGCATTGTGTGTAACCGAAGGTTGCCTATCCCTGTTATATACAGACTTCACTAAGTGAAGAAATTCCGCCATTGTCATTTAGACGTTACTAGTGGGAAGTATACCCATATAAGTGTCACATTGGGTGTGGTATTAATGTGGTAATTTCATTATCACGTTTGTTATTTGGATTGTTAAGGTGATTGGTGATATATACATACACCCTATATACTATTTGAAGCGCCTATACACATTCTGACTCTGAGTGTATATTTGTGTACAGATATAACAGCAGAAGCCCCTGGCTGTTTGGAAGGCAGCAACTAGAGGTGTGTGGAATGTTAATCTTGCTGAATGTCCAAAACAGAAATGTTTTACATTTCAGGACTAAATCCAGAGAGCCACGGCACCCAGACTATTTAATTGAGATGAAGTAGCCTGGGTGCCTATATCGGTCCTTAAAATACCACACAATAGTACATTCATCAGATATCCCAGATTTATCAGCCAATTAAACCCGGTAACACAGGTCCACATCCTCGTCTGACCACCTCACCAGTAAATGTCCCTGTTCAAGACACCCAACAACATATCTGCCTACCTCGAATATACATAGATTGTAAGCTTGTTCGAGCAAGGCCTTCTTCAAACAACCCCTGTCTAGAAATGTTAAGCGCTGCGGAATATGTTGACACTATATTTCAATGCTAATAATAAAGAAATAAATACACTTGCATTACATATTTTCTTACCTCCAACCTGTTTTAGAGGACGTGGAGATGAGGGCCACCTGAGTGATGTGCCTGAATTTCAATAGCTTTTTTTGGAGCCTCAGTTCTGGATCAGACATTCTTATACCAGGTCTATTAGGCTCCGAACTAATCAAACAGTAAACTGTCAGGACTGGAATGGTAGTATGACTATATATAGCTCTCTATGTTCACACCATGATTTAATGCATGTGGAAAACTAGAATGGCTGCTCTGTCCAAATCGTCTGCAGAGTTCTAAAAGATAAGAGGACCTTATTCCCAGCAAGCCGCATGTTTGAGTTAGGATACAGTTTCTTCCATCTCCTGGTTGGTGTGCAAAAATAAATAAATTATGTCTGTGACCATAGGATTGGCCATGTTCCTTCATTACATTAAATTACATACGTGCAGATACTCCCACAATCTTCTCACTACACTCTCCTACCCTCCATCTTAAGCGCGTTCTTGTTGTAAAGTGAATCTGGCTTAATTTTGCATTCTGTCTTAAGATAATGATTATACACTTTGATTTGCTGATTGAAGAAAAAAAAAAAACAAGTCTGTTACACAAGCAATAATAGTCAAATAGAGCTAAACCGTATAATGTATATAATCCAAGTGCAACATCACCATATATTTAAATCAAACCCCCACAGAAATACATGCCACATCAGGTTTACAAATCGTCAGATTTCCTAGAGTTACCCGTAAACCAATTTGATTGCTATAACTTAGCCCCTCAACAGACCCTGGTAACACTGAGCAGTCACTGCTTCCATATGGGCACACATTAATAGACACTATATAATATGCAAATTAATTATTTGATATTCAGTAATATGGGGCGAGTTGACAGAATTTCTGATTCTTTCAACTCAACTATTATGACATACTAGATTTTGCAACTGGTCGCCAGCTCACTACAAATCATTTGTTTAGTGCTTAGTTACTTTGATGGGATTAAAGGATTAGGCTAAGTAAAATATGACCAAATACTTATAATGCATTATACAGATGATCCATTAAAGGAAATTACCTAAAATTAAATAATAAAATCATTGCCATTTTAAAGTGCCTCTCGGTGCACTGCTTAGTGGTGTTCCTTCAGCAGCAGGCAGACCCCTCACACCCCAAGGATGATATAAACCACTCAGGAGTGTGTAATAATGAACTGTGGATTATGATTTGATCCCATAATATCTTGTCCAGCAGGAAACTACGAGATATGTTTTTTTATCTCCCCAATTATCACATAAGATGGTAGCAGATGCGATCATTTTATACATCATACAGTTTACTATAAAGTAAACAGGGATGCAATTTACTATTGGCGGAGCCCCAGACGGCACATGCAGAGTCCTTAGCTAAGCTCTATGTCCAAGACACACCTTACTGTGTGCTCAACAAGAACATGTCAAACTGGAATACTTTTACATTGGAAACCTTTGGTAAATGTTAGGTGCAGTCTATTGAAATTGGTCAGATTATTGAACGGTTTGTGGGGGTTTTTTGCGCCCTAATCGTCATGTTTTAATATACACCATATTTTCAGAAGCGCAACAGATTTATGAATTTTTACCACCACTGACATGTTTCACTTCTGTTTTTTTCACCACTTGTGAATTTCGAGGTCCTTAGAAAATGTAATATCTGCAGAAGTTATTAAAAAGAAGACTTAATTTAGAAATCACTTTCTAGCTAGATATCCCAGGCTGCCTGATGGTCTATCTTACAGGGTCAATGATTTGTAAGCTATGAACTAGAATATGAAAAACTTATGTTGCCTAAGGCACTGGCAGAACTACTGGCGGTGCAGTCGGTAAGCCCTCAAACTTGGGGAGCCCATCGGGTGTCCCTCAAACATATGGCACTAGGACTCTGCAGAGAGCAGTGACTGTGCAGAGTGTCCTGCATGGACCGCCCTTAGAGAACCAGCCTGCTTCATTGCCAGATACAGTGGAATGTATTGACGCCAGGCTGATCTGCAAATTCTTTGGGCAGACCAAGTAATGCAAATTACATCACTAACCCCACCTCTTTACACCACGCACCAACGTCTGGTTGGTAAATAGATTAAAAGGTCATGCAAAAAATTACTTCTGACCATCGTCCAGTGGTTAGAAGTAAATTTGCAGGCTATCCATGATTCTGGCAAGCCATCATCAATAAATATCTTAAATGCTATATAATGCACATACAGTACATAAAGACTGCTTTTGCTTCCAGTAATATGGCTGGTCGGAAAAAACAGAGTGACTACACAAACAAAAATGACATGGTCAGCCTCAAAAGAGGTTATATGGGATTTATCAAATTTTCATTTCAGGCTCTACTTACACCTCACATAAGTCCACCATTAATAACAGTTAGGAAAGTGAAGGGAATATTCACAAACATTTATCTAATAAATCCTGTAAAACTGATTTTTGCTAGGAGTATGAATACATTAAACGCCACTCACAGCCTCTGCAGTAGTATTCTATATGGTTATGCTTACTGTACAATGGTAAAGTCTAAGGGAAAAAAATCACAATAATTAACATGTAAGTAGATTTTCAGACAATGCATGCATATCATGAAGATCTAAGTTATATTTGGCCTAAGAGGTGTACTTTAATGTACCTGCAGACTACATAAGGCCGTCATTACAGAGAATTAGCCAAGTTGATGCACCAACATTATTCTACCAAGTTCGAATTTGACTTTTTCTGATTGGTATCCTCTACATACTCTTGAATACATTTATATATAAAATAACAAAGATCTACATATTTAAAATGGACAGAGTCATAAGATACCTTACAATGCCATTAATGAACCATGAATTTAAAGTTATTTTGAAATGATTTACTTGTCCTTAAAATCCCTGATGTTTAATGATGTATCTCTTGGTAGAACTGATAAATGTAATCCCATTACTGTTGGATGGATAGCTCTTTGCAGTTGTACCAGAGAACTAATTGTTCCAATTCCCCCAGGGCACCTGGCAGCAAGCACTGCCCTGAGAAAGGAGAAATGGGGATATACATCTTTTTTACATTATATATATCTTTACAGTCAATATATTGGTTGTAAATTGAAGAATAATATGGGTGAGGATCCCTGTGTGACTTTAAAAAGGAACATGTTGAGCTACAGAAAGAACCGATGACAGCAGAGTAATATATAATTGTACTTCCTAATCGTAGCAGAATACAAATATGAGGATTTCACAGTAGTGGGATACACATGGTCTGTGAATATAAAAAGTGTGTAAAAAAAACAATAAATAATAATATGGTATACAAAGTGTCAAAATGCTCATAGTTAAATATCCTGGGGGATATACTTTCTACAAATATATACTTATATGTAGCGGTTTTGGATTCTGTGACTATTCTAAAAGTTGTAATCTCAGCATACCAGTTTACCTAAATTTTAGTTATAAAACCGTAATTGACTTGTTTCAAATATGTTTTAGAACTTCTAAAAATGAATTGAAATCCTAGACATAGCGGGTATTTTAACAATCAGTGAAGTTAGTTTTCTATAGTGGCACTTGCGTAGAAATGATAAAATTGTAAAAGTGAGGACAAAAAAGGGTCTTTAAATTTTTCTAACATATTAATATTTAAAGTGTTATATATACAAATATGGTATCAAAATAAAATATCTCCACTAATAATGATATAAAATGTCTAGCATATCAATTAAACGGTTAATAGCTCCCAATTGACTTCTCTTCTGCAACTATCATTAAAAAACACATCAAGTCTTCAGTGAATACTATACTACAATCTACTTCTCTAATACTATCCCTACCTTTTGTGTCACTTTTCCTCACTCCCTCTAGCATGTAAGCTAATTGAGCAGGGCCCTTGGCCCCTCTGTTCCTGTGTGTCAAACTCGTCTGGTTTCAATTACATGTTGGTTAGTCCACCCATTGTACAGCGCTACAGGATTTGTTGGCGCTTTATAAATAAGAATAAAAATAGTATATGCTTGAAATTGTGGTAGAATTAACATATGGCAAACATGTCACAAGCATCTCAAATAATAGTAACTTACTTATAATGCAACTAAAATGTAATTTAGAATAAGAACAAACATTTTATTTACAAAGTCTGATTTCTAAATGTGTTGACTGTAGTTAAACACACATTATTATTATTATTGTTGTTGTGCAGCTCTGTTATACACGCAGACACACCAACAATAGAGTTCATAGAAAAGAGGGACAATGATTTGGACCCAAAATAGAGAATGTCCCTCTTACATCAGGAACACTTGGGAGGTATGCAGTAATGGAACATATCAAACTGGGCGTATGGAAGTGATGAAGCACAATACTAACATACTCTTTGCAATGAGCCTTGTGGCCTGCATATAGACCTTCAGCAGGATATATGTATCCATTGCAGAACTAGTCCTACAGTGGCATATTTGTATATGGAACCGAACAAAAGCAGTCAACCAAGCTTTGAGTGAGCGAGCATGTGTAGAGATGGCTCAGAATATCTCCAAGTGCCGAAAGGAGAGGTTAGTCTTGTACAGTGTGTACAAAAAGATCTTCCTTTGACGTTCGCAGGAGAAGAGATTGTTTTATAGCTGCAGAGAATTTTGCAAAAAGCTGCATGTTTTTATGGTGCCTGGACATTTATGCATATTGCCAGTGAATTTTTTTTTTAAATTTTTTTTTAGGGATCTTGCCCACTCTGTCCAGAGCGCCATAGTTGAAGTTATACCTTGCGGAGTCTAACTCTGTGAAACTGCAGTAAAACGTCTCTAGTGGCTATCTGGTACACAGCCACTAGAGGCAGTCTTAACACTGCAGTTTATTCGATGAGATGAAGTGGTCTGAGCGCCTATAGTGTCCCTTTAACACACTACAATTAATCCATTTGTTAGAAGCAGGATTGTATTATTGATTTAATTTCTTGGCTAGTGTGCATGCACAGCAAAATGCCACACTGCACCAATCATAACCCCCACTAAATTAGTAAAAGAAAAGCCAGAGGCTTTGTAAACTTGCATACCAGGATGTGACTCAACCAATCATGATGCACAGCTTACTTTTTAGCACTGTTGAGTTAATCCCATAAGCAATGCTTTATGATCACCACAATATTTTCTTGGGGTTGTATGTAAATTGACAACTTTCTACTGTAGTCACGACACCATGTGCAGTATGCGCAGTAGTGGTTTGCAGCAAAACAAAGTGACACACTGCAGATGTTGGGAGGAAAGTTATATGCAGCCCAACATAACAATTTAATAATGAAGTTTTTAAAAATAGAAAAAAAAACAGAACTTTTCAGGAAAGACATTCCTCATTCCAATAAAAGCTGAAAGGACCACTAGAGTGCCCACCCTCATGGCCCCCCTCCCTCCGGGCTGAAGTGGGAGGAAGGGGTTAAATTCTTACCTTTCTCCAGCGCCTGGCTCCCTCGGCGCTGGTGACTCTCCTCCCTCTTTGGCTGAATGCGCATGCGCGGCAAGAGCCGCACGTGCATTCAGTCAGTCCATAGGAAAGCATTCTCAATGCTTTCCTATGGACGGCAGCGTCTTCTCACTGTGAAAATCACAGTGAGAAGCACCTCTAGCAGCTGTCAATGAGGCAGCCACTAGAGGCTGGATTAACCCATATGTAAACATAGCAGTTAACATAACTGCTATGTTTACAGCGGGCAGGGTTAACCCTAGATGGACCTGGCAGACAGACCACTTCATTGAGCTGAAGTGGTCTGGGTGCCTATAGTGGTCCTTTAAACAAAAATGATTTCCAGCAAAGTATTGCCTGGCCCTTTAGATTGGAACAACATTTATAAGAACCCCCACCATGCAAGGCCTGCCTCTGCATTGTGAAACAGGTTACTTGCGCATGCGCACGTTCAGACTACAACTGCATTCCATACACTTGGAATGATAAAAAGAAAAAAAACAAAAGAACAAAACACACACAGAGATAAAAGCACAAAGTAAATAGAAACCTATTACTGTGTCTAAAAAGAATATGTAATGACAAAAAATATATATATTTTATTAGATTACAGAAAAAATGTCCCCACTTCCAGGAACATCTTTCAAATGATGAAAATCACTTTGTATGTAAATGAAGCTATTTTATTCCAATTCATTATTACCAATATAAATTAGCATACTGTCCCTTTAATTAAGAATTCTTAGCAATTCCATCCTGCAGGGTAACAATTATTTAAATGCGCTCTGTCGCCACATACATAAAGGCTTAGGGTCCCAATGAAAAAAAGACAACATTTTCACTTACTATACGTAGTCCACACAATTATTAAAATATCTAGAGATCCATAACAGATACAATGATAGAACAGATCCGTGTAACTAAAACGAAACGCAACAAATTAAACTTAATATCCAAAACAGAAAACTCGTGCCTTTTTCCAATGCCTGCACCTGTCTGCGTACCTTTCTCACAGTAACATGCTTGCTATTTACCAGACAGGTGCAATATAGAAAGGTACCAGAACCAAAGATAACATCTAATTAAACAGGCCCTGGGGGCCACATTAGCCATGTATGTAATTAATGCACAAGCCTGTAGATCTGCATTACACCATTCTTCTCACACACTGGTTTGGTTTTGTCCATTTAATGTGAGGAGTAATTAGGCAGAATGCATTCCTAGCCCTTTCTCCTTCCCCCTGTATAGCAGTCTCACACTGGCAGGGCTGGGTTCTACATTTCCCATCTGCAGAGAGAGCATAATCAGAGACAGGCACCCAGTAACATGCTCCCATACCGGCTCCCTGCTGCATATTATCCTCATTGTGTGCAGACAAGCCCCTTTATTCACACAGAATGGACTTGGCTAAGGGACAGTGCTGCTTAACCTTTTGCACTCCAGCTGTTGTATTGCAGATTACATTTACCATGATGCTCAGCCAAGCTTCTGGCTGGCTGAGCATCATGGGGGAAGCAGTCCACATCAGAAAAAATTCCAAAAGATTAGTCAGAAATTAATTATTTGGTAAACATTTAAAGCATCACCCACTTTTTTTAGTTATTTTTATTAAATTTTTTTACTATAAAAAACCATTGCTAGAGTAGAGAAATCACTTAAACTGCAACATTGTATTCTACAACTATAACAAGCTCACTATAAAACACACAGACTGTTAGCATGTAATAGTAATGATTGATATCACCAGGAGACACACAAACCTTCTTCCTCTTGGTGCTGGTGCTGCTGCTGCGGTTGTTGTTGTTGTACTTGCTCCTCTGGTCTAGCAGGCTGGTTCCCCATCTCTCAGGATCCCAGATAATCCTATGACACAGGTCTGTATCCCCAATTCCTGCTCATGTTACTCATCCAAGTGACTTCCCTCCCCGAAGGGCTGCCTGAGCTGTCTCACTACTAGACAACTCAGATCCTTCCTAGTTTGTTAGACTGGGAACTGAACCTAGAGCTTGTGTCAGGGCCAGTTGTGTGGACTCCCCTCCTACCTAATTACAATACTGTGCTCTGAAAGGCAGGGCCATGCAGTTAATTAGCCGGCTGGCTTTTGGAATCAGGAAAAAAAAAAAAGAGGTGACTCAACATGTGATGTGAGCCACACACAGGCAGCTCAGGGGTACTGCAGGCACAAGGGCAAAGGGATGCAGGCTTGCAGCAAATCATTGCCTGTGTTCTGCCATTGAAGATCTTATTGTGTACATTAGCTTGCTGGACTTTCTCCATGCTCAGAGTGCAACATATTATATTACACATGTTAATGTGACCACAGATATATGTGTAAAATGCAGATGGATACATGCATAGATGAGGATGAGAGAGTGTTAATGAATTGTAGTGAAATGAAAAGCAAATTGCAAAACTGAGGCCAAAACTGCCAAACTGTGACAATGGCTTTGTTGTCACTTTAGCCATTCAAAGTGAGTTAACTAAAATTCAGAATTCCGTGAATAACCCTGATAGATAGACACACAGTTTTGACATTGTTTGCCTGTTATTCCAGTGGGTATAATGTGTTTCCCAGGGAATCCAATTACCCAGTGCTGCAGTCACAGTTAGAAGTCTCTCTCTCTCTCTCTCTCTCTCTCTCTCTCTCTCTCTCTCTCTCTCTCCATACTCTCCATACTCTCCCCACGATCTCACCAGACATATAAATAAGGAGAATAGTAGAATTAAAGGAACACGACAGTGTTAGGAATACATGTGTGTATTCCTATTGAGGTTTCCAGCTTCTCCCAAATGTATTTTACTTACCTTTTCTCCATCACCGCACTGGTATCGCTGTGGCTGGCCCGCCTCCGTGCCTGTGATCAACAATCTTGATGATCTCAGCCAATCCAATGCTTTCCATTAGGAAAGCATTGGGAGGCTCTTGTACAGAAATATGCCACACTGCACAAAGCATCTCCTCATAGAGATGCCTTGAATCAATGTCTCTATGCAGAGCATGTAAATGCTGAATGTAGGTCCTGCAAAGATTGCAGTGACAGCCACTAGAGTTGTCACTAGGTAACAATGTAGCATTTTCATTGCTGAGCCTGCAGGGACAGGCTATAGACACCAGAACCACAACATTAACTACTACATTAAGCTGTAGTGGTTCTGGTGAATATAATATCCCTTTAACTCCTAAATGGCAGGGAATTGAGCAGTGAGACTGCAGGGGCATGATCTATACACCACAACTGCTTCATTAAGCTAAAGATGCTTATAGTATCCTTTTAAAGGGGCACTATAGTGTCATGAACACAAACGTGTATTCCTGGCACTATAGTTCTAAAACCACTGTTTAGGTGTTCGGCCCCCCTTACCTCTTGTTAGAAAAGTGATTTACTCAGCCTCGAGTCAGACCCGCCTCGATCTGCCTCATTGATGATTTCAACTAATCACAATGCTTTTCCATAGGAAAGCGTTGGATTGGCTGAGATTGTTCATTCTGATGATCTCAGCCAAGGAGGCAGGACGGGGGCCACACGCGGCCCTGGCCAATCAGCATTTATATGTGGAGACACTGAACGTCTCTCTCTCACAATGTGCAGCACTGACCCATGAAGCACCTCTAGTGGTTGACTTAGGAGTGGCCACTAGAGGTGGTCCTAGGCTGTAATGTAAACACGGATTATTTTCTAAATACGCAGTATTTATCTTAAAACATCTGCAGGGACTGACTATACTCACCAGAACAACTACAATAAGCTGTAGTTGTTCTTGTAACTATAGTGTCCCTTGCATAGTTCCTGTCTATAAAGGGACATGTCATTCCAATCAGCATGCACACTGGGATGACAAGCAGCCCATCAGAGTAGCCAATAACGAATGGCCATACCCTAAACGCTGCTGTAGAGCTCACTTATGGGCTGATGTGCCCTGAAGGTCAAACAAATGCAGTGCAAATACATTTAAACTCACGTTAGTGCAAGGCAAATACATTTAAACTCACGTTGCACTTTGCCCAAGTCCTTCCAACACAGTGTGACAGAACTGCTCTCTTGGATAATGAAAGACTGTTTAAAATTGTGTGTTGCATGATAAAATTGTGTTACTTGATGATCTGAGAGGGTCCAGGTTAAGAACAGCAGCTCCAAATAGTAGCTGGGGCCTGGGAGTGAAACTCCCACTAGTCCCAGGCAGGCTGGCACATGTACATCTTACTGCTGCCCTATGAGTAAAACACCCTAACCATATTTTTTTACAAAAAATCATGGTTTAAATACTTGTTGTATTAGAGAATATTATGCACTGGCAAGTGGACATTAAGCCCTGAATGTTTGCCACAGACCCCCTACTAGCTAACAGTAGCTAATAAGGCCACTCACATTTATTAAATAATATACTATGTAATCATAACAAATTATAATATGTGTATGCTATTACCCTATGTACCCAGCTGTTGGGTAGCTTTTTGGCTTAAATTTTGCGTCTAGGCTCCCATGCAACAAATTAATTGCACGGGAGCCTAAATGCCAAATTTAAGCAAATTGTACTTAATTTGGAAAAATTCTCCATCTCTGTTGCAGTACACAGCTTGGCTTCTATATTTGAATTTCGCCATTCTGTTTTAATTCAAACCTATTTACAATTTCATTGTTAAATCTTAATGTGCGTTCTCTCTTTTGTTAAAATGTGACCTTCTTTAAAAAAAGGCTATATTTCTTATGGCATTTGCTAAGTCTTTAATCTATCATCACATATGTTCTGAGAGCATGCTAATTTTAGCATGTTTATTCATTTATATATGAGCCTTTTTTGTGTGATAGTTAAAATGACATTAAGCATGTGTTCTTTCTCCGAGTCACTTTTATTGGGACTCATCCAAAAGGGAAAATCCTCTTCTCTCTGAGAAGTCTCTATCAATCAGCCAGTTTGGAGAAATCATGAGAAATCCTTCACTCACATTGTGATTCTCCAAAGCAAGAATTCAAGGTTAATTTAAAGTGAATTTCAAATTCATTTTGAACGCAAACTTGGTGAATCACACTGTAATTGTCAGCATTAGGCAATGATAAAAGTGTTGTTAAAATTGCTGAGCCTGCAAGGGTTACCCCAAACCCCATGACCACTTTAGTGATTGGAAGTGGTTGTTGTGCCGTCTCTAGCTTCAATATTTGAGTTTGAAATGTTAAACATGCAAGAGCAGCCCCTCTGCTGTTGGAGGTGTATTTCCACATCCAGCACAGTTACAGTGGTGTCATCAGTTAGCCATAGGGGTGTCATCAAGTAGTTCCAGGCTGGCTAATGTGAATTCTCTGGAACTTTTGTTTCACATAATGTCCGTCATTGGCTGAGAGGTCACAGCTGATGCTCACAGCTAATGACTGGCGACTACCATGGCTTTCCCCTTCTGCAGCTCTGTAGAAGAGGGATGTGCATCACTGGACCACCATTGGAACCTGATAGAAACCCAAGTAAGGGGGGCAAACCATTTAGCAATTACCAGATAACTCGGCCAGAGTCGTCCTGGCAAATTAACCACTGCAGTGGGCTGTAGAGGTTATAATGTTTGGAGTAACCCTTTAAGAAATTGCTTTAGGTGAGATTAGCAGGGTTATTCACGGGCGCATATTCATGGGCACTATCAGAAGATCTAGATAATGACACAATGTGGGGGTGGACTTGCCATTGCACACTCCCTTAAAATTGCAATTTTCCTGCACTAAGTGGCTAGAGGCCCCAATCCCCTAGCAACTGCCCTTAAAATGTATTAATCCTACCTACCTCCCCTCACCCTAATAATAGTGAGGGAGAGGGCATTAAAACTAATACCTGTAAAAAAAACAAAAAATGTGCTTACCATCTGAAGTCTTCTGGTCATTAATTTGCAAAAAGCAAGTGAAGCATTATTTTGGAAATGTGAACCCTGCTGCTTGCAATCGGTTCTGATTTTGGTTAAAATTAGTACTTTGTGAATCTTTGGAATCCTATACTTTGTATAAGGCTCTGATGTGAAAGCCCTGATTTGAATCCAGACACCGAAAGCATCTATGTCATTGCTGCAGATTGCTCACTGAATTCTGACCGTATTTGCCTTTAGTAAATATGAAAATAACCACTATTTTCAGAATTTGATCATTCTCACTGGATTTTCAATGTTTAGTGAATAACCCTGCAACATGCAAATTCCGGGGTTTTTCACCAAAGTGAGAATTGTTGGGAATTGAAAATAAATTAAAAGTGAATTTCAAAACTGGGAAAATTGTGCTTCCAGTTGGGCTTTTTTGGGGGGCCTTAAATGTAAAATTCACTTGGAATTCCTAAGAATTGTCATTTTAGTGAGAGACTCTTATAGTGAAACACATATATAAAAGCAAACAAACACAAACATAAAATATTACAGAGATGTGAAACAATAAACCATTAGTTCCAGGCAGTGATATATAGTGTGCAGATTAGAACACTAGTGTGGAAGGTTGGAAGCCAATGCACACGCGGGTAGATACTCTCCTGGACTTTGAATGGTACTTTGAACTAACATAATAAATGTGTTAATAATAATTTTTATGAATGCATCCATATAATAATATGTAATCAAACCATATAACACAGTCTCTTTCAAACAGAATGTCTTGTCTTTTCTCCATCAAGTCAGCCTCCCTCCAGGTCAACAATGCATCCATCAACTCAGCCCAGCAGGTCACAAGATTTCCTTCCACACCAACCTATCCTTCGCTCCCCATGTCCAGTCAATCTCCGAGTCTTGTTACTTCTTTCATCAAAAGACAGCTAGTATTTATTGCTTCCAAACAGCAGATGCAAAATAACTTCTCGCTATGCATCTCAACCACTCTTCACTAACTTGCTTCTTGTATCTTCGTTTCTCTTCTAAATGTTTTATCTAATATTTATAGGTTTGATGATATAACAAATTCACCGTGAAATCAATTTTCACATTGAATACAATGTGCCTTAACTGTTATTGATTTATTTTTTTTATGTATTTATAACCCACTCACTTCAGACAGTAAAACTGTTCATTCAAGTATATCCAACGCGTTTTGTTGCAATATCGTATTTGTATGTTCACCCATTGTACAACGCTGCAAAATATGTTGTCCCTTTAAAATTAGAACAAAATAATATAGTATAATAGCACATTTAAAGGATTATTTACTAAAGCGGGAATTCAAAGTGAAATTCTAATTTATGCCAGAGTTGCAGAATTGAAAGCATAGCTGGCTAAGAATTTTGTTCCGGTTAAGTCCACAATACAGAATAATGCAGTAATCAGGAGGTTAAATGTTTTTTTTCAGGACTGTTTTTTGACCCGACTACTATAATTACATTTTTAATGTGTCACAGCTAAATGAAGCTATGCTGTAGGGTGAATTCTATTATAAAAAAAATAAAATAACATTATTATGGTAATAGAATAGCAGCTCTCCTATTGGCTTCTATAACAAAATGCTATTCAATTTCAACAGATAAACTCATCATGTAATAAAATGTAGCTGTATGTGCGATATAGGAAAACTTAAAGCTAATAGGTTTTCTTTATGCCTTTGTGAACAGCGATTAAGCAACATATGGGTAAAAGGTTATAAAATAAATTATATATGACCACAAAGTAATTTAAACATAATGTTTAATAATCTCTACTGAGGGTAGACTTGTGACATCGCTCCCATGGGTTTATGTATGTTTTCTGAATTGATTGCCTAAGCTCTGAACTACACATCTGTTTCAGAACCTAGAGAGAAGATCTACGCAACATTTCGCATTCCGTCAATTACTGGAAATTTTGCAACCCGGCAACATCAATCTTGGTAAACTCTTGTACTAGAATGTGTTAGAGTATATATATATATAATACAAATTTTAAAAAAAATAACATCTTATTGTAGTTGTTCTGGTGAGTATAGTCAGTCCCTGCATGCTTTTTGCAGTAAACACTCTGTCTTTTCAGAGAAAAGGTAGTGTTACATTACAGCCTAGGGACACCTCCAGTGGCCACTCCTCATATGGCCACTAGAGGTGCTTCCTAGCACGGGGCTGCACACTCAGTCTCTCACCCTCTACATAAAGACACTGAACTTTCCTCATAGTGATGCATTGATTTGATGCATCTCTATAAGGACATGCTGGTTGACCAGGATGGCATTTGGCTCTGCCCCTCCTCGTCCTGCCTCCTTTGCTGAGATTATCAGAATTGACTTCACTTCTGATGATGTCAGCCAAGGAGGCAGATCAGGGAAAGAGCCAGCACCAGCAGACTGAAATAAACATAAGATTTTATTATATGAAGGGGTGGGGGAAGTAGGGGGGGAGGGGGGGGGAGGGGGGTGATAGATAGTGTTTTTAACACTACTGGGCCAGGAATACAAGTTTGTGTTCCTGACCCTATAGTGTTCCTTTAATATGCTATTATTTATTTATTTCTGTATTTATTGCATGCTCAAACCTTTTTAATTTTGCTCAAAAATATAAATATTTTGGGGGGCGGGGCCTGGCCGCCGAGCTTGCCGGTCGCACGGCATTACAGCTCCAGTAAACCTTGTTTAAAAATCTTAAAATATAGACCTATTGGATTCACCTGTCGACCTACCGCGGTGGACCGGCACCTGGGGAGACACTGGACCCGGGGTGAGGCTTGCAGCTGCTGTTTTAGTCCCCCGGGAGGGTACGCATCGCTCCCACTGGATGAGGCCTACTCGGGTGGTGAGTGAAGCGGACGGCCGCCGCCCACTATCCTGCCTGAAGCTATCCAGCCAGACTCCCTCGGCTGGGCGGACCGGGCCCTGTTCCCCCCCCTCGGGGCCGGTGGGGGTGATCCCGGCCCGCATTTAATACGCCCTGTGGCCCCGGCTACACTGAAGCTTTTGAGGCCCGACGGGCCATTGAAACGCAGCCCAGATTGCAACTAAGATGGCGGCACTGCGACCCTGCTGGCACACATGAGCACTTCAGGCCTCCAAGGGGATGTTACCCTCCGGAATCCCACGTAGGCACTGAGCGCCTGCATGAAATAACCCAGTACCTATTAACCCACAGCAACCGCCGGATAAGCACTACTAAGGCCTGGAGCCCACCCTCGACAAAAAGGCGGGAGCGTTTGCCTGCTGACCAGCGAGAACAGACCCATCAACCTACACTCAGCAGTCGACCCCTCGGGCCTGCCCAGATGACTGGCGTAGAGTGCACACCCTAACCCCGCTCCGAGGAGCGGGCCTGCACCGCCTTCACAATGGCACAGCGACACCTACCAGCCGGACTGCAGGGAAGGGGCACCAAACAGCCAGAGGAAAGCGTCGGAAAAAGGCTTCACATCACAGGGGGACTCACGGGCCTTCAGCACCCAAGTTCTGACCCAAGGCAGCAACGACGTAACGGAACAGATCTGGACTCATTGGGGGCGCAGAACCTGCATGACATCCCTCCTTGGAGTGCAGGTGCTTGGTGACCTGCCACTGGGGTGTCGGGGCGCTCTTACAGCATAAGCGAGTGATCTCAGGACTCTTACTGTATTTCATGCCTACATGTCTGCAGCATGCTAAAATATAAGAATGTGCAATACATACATTTATAAGCTATGACAGATCATCTTTTCCCTTTTCCTATATTTTTTTTTCTCTTCTTCTTATGTTTTTCCCTAGTGATATAAAGCAGAGTTACCAACATATCCTGCCCACTAGATGAAGTTCAGCAGTTTTTCTCAGCTCAGGCTTTTATTTAGCAATGCACAAACGAGCACACCGTAACCATATAGCAGCATGACTTAACGTGACAAACATAATTAACACAGTGAGAACCTTATCTGCCGTAATGTGGTGGAATCTCGGTAAAAATAAATTTAGTAGGCCGAGATTACCACGTGGCATGTGTACGTGCATATGCTGACGTATCGATCAGTTGGTTGCACGAGGCAAGATACGATCAGTAGTGTACGGAGCATGTGCAAGAATACAGGATATAGTATTCCCCTCCTCCATTGTGCTGGACAAGCCATGCGGTCAAACAGGAAGTTAATTCTTATTTGTGTTGATTGGTTAAGAGAATGTGCGGGTGGAGCTTAATATGGGAGGAGTTATATGCCTATATAAGGAGCCTGCACTATTGTCCGGGGCAAAGAACTTGTGGTATTTTGGTGACGCTAGTCCCTCTGAGTCCCGATCGGTGATCCAATAAAGAATCTCTTCCTTCCTGAAGAAACCTGTGTCCATCTCTCTGTGCTTGGCTTCCGTCAGTTTCTCCGGTATCATTTGGTGCATTGGCCGGGAAGCTCATCGTTCAACGGTAGCTGAGAGGCAGAGGCGTGAGACGGTCTATCTTTGCCCACGTTCTCTACGGCTGCACCCCTGAACTTCTGCGTGGACCTCCCTTCGTCTCGGCGCCACTGGGCCGTTGTCCAGGAGATCATCGGCCTCTACGTGAGAAGTGCTGGGGTGTCCCCGTCGATGAGTGTGAACTCAGGTTCAGGAACGAGGAGGTAAGACAACTGCTGTTTTAGACGGCAGGACCCACTAGGGGTATACCGATTGTGCGGTAGGCCCAAAGGGGTTTTGAATCTGTGTATCTGCCCCCTCTGTCGGAGGGAAGGAGCGAAGGCGCACCGCTCGATCGAACGCTCTTTAGTCAGACCGTTTGATTCTGTTAGTCAGGCGGGGCTCTGGTGTAAATAGCCCTAGCCGGACACCGGTGTCTTGTCTAGACTAGCGTTCTAGGGTGTACATTTTGTTCGCTAGGTCGGAGGGACCGGGAGACTAAGCGGCGTCTGTGTAAATTCGGTTCGCTAGTTCTCATCCTATCTGGGCTAAGTGGGAAGGCGTGTAAATTTGGAACCCACTAGACTTTTGATAGTGCGACTAAGAGGCGTCTGTGTAAATTCGGTCCTCTAGCTCGCTATATATGTGGTGATTGGGCAGTGTGGCTAACCAAAACGTATGTAGATTGTTTTTAGGTAGTCCATCAAGGTACTGGCCAATAGTTTAGTTGGGAATTGTAAATGTGTTAACGATTGTTTAGTAAAGTGTATATCTTGTTAGATAGCGCGAGCTCAGCCGTCTAGCGAGAGTGTTAATAGTGTGTTGCTGTATTATAGTGCACGGTACCATAACCCTGTATATTTACTGACACTGTATATAAGTACTAATCACTGTCGTCCATTGCATGTTTTAACACCATAACCACTAATAATTGTATTGTGACCTTAACTTGTGCTTTGACCTATGCTAACCGTACTGTAACCGCTATTTGTAAAAGACGATGTTACTGGGGTGTGTTATAGACGGGTAATTCGTATATAGAGAATTATAGCGTGGGTGACTGTATAGTTACGCCAAAGGGCATAATATTGATTATATAGTGACTGGTGTAACAGCTGTGTGTGTACGGGAATTCCCTGAGTGTTTATTGTTATTGTGTACGTTTCACTTGGTAACCGTACCACGTGGTGCTGTTGCCAGAGGAAACGGGTGTGACTGTTGAATAGTACGCGTGTATAGTATTCGTTGTCGACGACGTTCCATTGTTAAGTATGGGTGCGTCGCAGTCAACGATTCCGGATCCCTTAGGTTGTATGGTGAAGAATTTTAAAAAGGGATTCAAAACTTGTGATTTTGGGGTTAAGATGTCTCCTGTACGTTTGGTTACTTTGTGCACTAGGGAGTGGCCTACTTTGGTTGCGGCATGGCCGCCACGTGGCAGTTTGGATCCAACTCTGGTACAGCGCTTACACGTGGCTGTATCGAGTAGGCCTGAACTTTACGGCCAGTTTCCTTATATTGACTGTTGGAGACAGGCCGTAAATGACTCGCCAAAATGGCTCCAGACATGCCACGAGGAGCAGTGTCGCCTCATGGTAGCTAGGACTTGTTCGTCCACTAGGACCGGTGTTAGGCCCATTTTGGACACGCCCCCTGAGTCCGAGATCCCTTTGCCGCCCCCTTACTTTCCGTTAAGAGGAAGTGACGCAAACGCAGGAAGTCCTGCACCCCTCCCCTCATTACCCTCATCCACTTCCGCTTCCTCCTCCAGTACAGGATCCACCCCCCCTCGTACTAAATCTCCCCTTCCGGAACCAGAACCCACCCCCATTAGAAACGAATATCCTGATTTGGCGCCACTTCAGACTTCCGGTCAAGCTTCATCTAGCTCAGCTCGAAGTGTTTTATTTACAACCTTTTCCCAAAGCCAACCTCCCACATCCCCATACCCTATCTCTCCCCGACCGGAACCCATGACTGACGCCTCTCTACGTAGCCCCATCCAAACCCGACAGTTGACTGGTGCCCAACAATTAAAGCACTATCAGATGCCTCTTCGTCTGAATCCCGGGTCAGCTTATATCGATGCCGCAGGTCAAATGGCACACGCTGACCCAGTCTTCGTATATGTCCCATTTACCACAACCGATCTTTTAAACTGGAAGACCCATAATTCCTCGTATACTGAGAAACCACAAGCTATGACTGATCTGTTCACCTCAATAGTACAGACGCATAATCCGACATGGGCTGATTGCCAGCAGTTACTAATGACTTTATTTAACAATGAGGAAAGGACAAGAATAAATCAAGCAGCCATAAAAGCACTAGAGGATAGAGCCCGTGCTTTGAACCAAGCTAATCCAGCAGCATGGGCCGCAACACATTATCCCAACACTGATCCCGATTGGAACGTAAATGGTGCTGATATGGTTCAACTCAGAGCCTATAGAGACGCTATAATTGCTGGCATGAAAGCAGGAGGAAAGAAAGCCATTAACATGTCGAAGACAGTTGAGGTGATCCAGAAAAGCGATGAAGCGCCCAGTGTCTTTTATGACCGATTATTGGAGGCATACCGCTTGTATACCCCCTTTAATCCGGAAGACGCAGATAATTCCCGAATGGTTAACTCCGCCTTTGTCAGCCAAGCATACGGAGATATTAAGCGCAAGCTACAAAAGTTAGAAGGGTTTGCAGGTATGTCCATCACCCAACTAATGGAGGTAGCAAATAAGGTCTATATGAACAGGGATACAGAAAGTAAGAAAGAGGAAGAGCGCAAGATGCGTAAAAAGGCTGATATGCTAGCGGTAGCGATCGCAGGCGTAGATAGACGGGGCCCAGATAGAGGCGATAGTAAGTGGAATGAGGAACCTCTAAGTAGAAATCAGTGCGCTTACTGTAAGGAAGAAGGGCATTGGAGAAATGAGTGTCCGCGAAGAGAACAGTCTGAGAGAGACAGACCTAGGTCAGGTTACGGAAACTTTAGAGGCAGAGCGAGAGGTAGAGGAGGCCCCGGAGGGAGTAATGGTTATAGAGGGAGTAATGGGAACAGAGGAAGTGTTAGGGAAGACAGGTATATTCCAGCAGCGCAAAGGTCCCGCGATAGAGAAGGTAGGGACTTTGTAGGATTGGCTGACACGGTCATGGAGGACTATTGATACCGACCGGGCTCCATCCCCCTTGGTCGAGCGGAGCCTATGGTCGATGTATCAATAGGGGGAAAAAGGAGTGCGTTCATGATCGACACTGGTGCTGAACATTCAGTGGTGACTAATCTAGTTGCTCCTCCATCTGGAAGGACTATTACTGTGATAGGAGCAACTGGAAGAAGTGCTGAAAAACCGGTTCTTAAAAGTCGACTCTGTACATTGGGAGGCCACGTAGTAAAACATCAATTCCTTTATATGCCTGAATGTCCAGTCCAATTGCTGGGACGTGATATGCTATCAAAGTTACAAGCGCAGATTACGTTCCTACCAAATGGAACAACATCCTTAAAGTTTAATGGACCTTCAGGTATTATGACTGTATCCGTACCAAAGGAAGAAGAGTGGCGACTTTATACAGTGTTGACTAGCCAAAACCCTAGGAGTGATGAGACATTATTTAACATACCAGGAGTTTGGGCAGAGAACAACCCACCAGGACTGGCCCGCAATATTCCACCTATAAAAATTGAACTAAAACTTGGGGTTTATCCAGTGAGCCTAAGACAATACCACATCCCGCAGAAGGCTAAGAAGAACATCCAATCCTATCTGGATAAGTTCATACGGTATGGTATCCTAAAATTCTGTACTTCCCCCTGGAACACCCCATTGCTGCCTGTTCAAAAGCCCGGTACAGATGAGTATCGACCTGTGCAGGACTTGAGAGCAGTCAATGATGCGGTTGTTAGTATACATCCAGTTGTACCCAATCCATATAACCTGCTTGCTTTAATTCCGGGCGGGGCTACTTACTTCACAGTCTTAGACCTCAAAGATGCCTTCTTTTGCCTCCGAATTGCCGCAGAAAGTCAATGTATTTTCGCTTTCCAATGGGAGAACGCTGTAACGGGCTCAAAACGCCAAATGACTTGGACAAGACTACCCCAAGGGTTTAAAAATTCACCTACCCTATTTGGTTCAGCTCTAAGTCAAGATCTACTGGATTTCGAGTCCATCCCAGGAGAGTGTGTATTGTTACAGTATGTAGATGACTTGTTGATAGCAGCAGTTACAAAAGAAAAATGTCAGCAAGCAACGCACGATCTACTACACATTCTCTGGAAGGCAGGATACAAGGTGTCCAGAAAGAAGGCTCAGTTGTGTTTGCCAACTGTCAAGTATCTGGGATTCCATATCTCTGAAGGTCAAAGGATTATGGGGCCAGAGAGAAAAGAAGCTGTCTGCCAAATACCAATACCCAAGAATAGAAGACAAGTGCGAGAATTCTTGGGGGCAGCAGGCTTCTGTAGGATATGGATTCCCAGCTATGCGATACTGGCAAAACCTCTGTACGCAGCCATCAAAGGTACAGAGCACGACCCCTTCTTATGGACTCAAGAACAGCAAACGGCATTTGAAGATGTGAAGAAGGCTTTGATGAGTGCCCCAGCATTAGGTCTACCTGATCACACACGACCATTCTACCTATATGTACATGAGCAAAGAAGAATGGCTGTGGGAGTATTGACACAGTACTTGGGATCATGGCAAAGACCTGTTGCCTACATGTCTAAGCAACTGGATGCAGTGGCCAGCGGACTTCCACCTTGTCTAAGAGCCGTAGCTACAGCCGCCCTGCTAGTAGCTGAAGCCGATAAACTCACTCTGGGTCAAGAACTTTATGTACGAGTCCCACATGCAGTACAGACGTTGTTGGATTACAAAGGAAATCATTGGTTTAGTAACAGCCGTATGACCAAGTATCAAGCAATGTTGTGTGAAAACCCAAGAGTGCATTTAGAGACTGTAAACACCTTAAATCCAGCTACCCTTTTGCCACAACCTACTGAAAGTCAACATGATTGTTTGGAAGTAATGGATGAAGTATTTTCAAGTAGACCAGATCTTCGTGATTTTCCCATCCAGAACCCCGATGTTCAATATTACACCGACGGCAGTAGTTATGTGAAAGAAGGGATCCGCTATGCAGGATATGCAGTAACAACAATAGACAAGGTGATAGAAGCTCGGCCACTGGCAAAAGGAACATCAGCACAAAAGGCAGAATTGATAGCACTAACACGAGCGTTACAATTGGCTGAAGGTTTAAGAGTAAATATCTATACGGACTCTAAGTATGCGTTTTTAACCACTCATGCCCACGGAGCTTTGTATAAAGAAAGAGGACTACTGAATTCAGAAGGCAAAGAAATCAAGTACGCAGCTGAAATCCTACAACTATTGGAAGCAGTGTGGGAGCCGAAAGAAGTCGGTATTATACATTGTCGAGCGCATCTGAGAGGAGATGGTGATGTAACCAAAGGAAATCGGATGGCAGATAGTGCAGCTAAGCGTGCTGCTGAATCAGGAAGACAGGAGTATGTGGGGCATATAGCTGCTCTAATACCAACCCCACTGTCTCAATGGACTCCAGTTTATACAACTCAAGAAGAGGAGTGGTTAAAGACTGAACCGGGAAAGTATTTGGAGAACAAGTGGTATCAGCTAGAAGATGGAAGAATAGTCATACCAGCATCACTAGCAGTAGAAATTGTCCAGAACTATCATAACGGGACACATTCTGGGAGAGACAGTACAGAAGAATCTCTCAGGAAACATTTCTACATACCAAGATTGTCCAACTTGACTCAGGCCATTGTACGTAGATGTGTAACGTGTGCTAAAAATAATGCAAGACAAGGACCAGTAAAGCCACCAGGAGTCCAGTTTATGGGGGGACTCCCCATGTCCGATCTACAAATAGACTTTACAGTGATGCCTAAATCGGGTGGACATCGTTACCTGTTGGTAATTGTGTGCACCTATTCAGGCTGGGTAGAAGCATGTCCTACTCGTACAGAGAAAGCAGGAGAAGTTGTGAGATTCCTGCTACGAGAAATAATACCCCGATATGGACTACCCTGTTCTATAGGATCGGACAATGGTCCAGCTTTTGTTCACCAGTGCCTACAACAACTGACTCATATGCTTGGTATAAAGTGGAGGCTTCATACTGCATATAGACCCCAGAGTTCTGGTAAGGTAGAGAGAATGAATAGAACTATTAAGAACCAGTTGGCTAAAATGTGTCAGGAAACCCAACTTAAGTGGAACGTTCTCTTACCTATAGCTTTATTGCGAATCCGCAGTACCCCTACCAGAAGGATGGGCCTCTCTCCTTTTGAAATCATGTATGGGCGACCACCTCCCGTACTTGGTAACTTAAGGGGGGATTTGAGTCAGTTGGGAGAAGGAATTACCCGGCAGCAGGTTGTAGAGTTGGGTAAGACTATGGAGGAGGTACAGAAATGGGTACAAGATAGATTACCTGTGAATATTTATCCCCCTGTTCATAGTTATCATCCAGGAGATCAAGTGTGGATTAAAGAGTGGAATAATGTACCGTTAGGGCCCAAGTGGAGAGGTCCTTATGTTGTTCTTTTGTCTACCCCATCAGCGATAAAAGTAGCCGAAGTGACTCCGTGGATACATCACTCCAGGGTTAAGCCAGCAGCAGTCGATTCTTGGCAAGTTACAGCAGATCCAGAGAATCCCTGCAAGATCCGGTTAAAACGCACTACTCAGTCGGAGTAACGAGGAATCGTGTGGATTACAAATTTTATTGTTACAGGTGTGAGTGAGAAGGCCATAATAAAGCCTGTCCGCTTACCAACACATAGTGTATAAGCCAGGAAAGTCTCGAAGGGACACCTGTGAAGACGAGCAGAACTCCATTCCCTGCAGCCCTCACATCCTGGAAGCTGAGGCTCCATCGCACGGACGAAGACTGAGGATGACGGCGAAAGATGTGCTTTTGATTGTGTTTATTTACATGTGTTTTTATATTCAGGAAGGTAGAGGTACCGACACTCCTAGCTGTGAGGTATGCATTAAGACTACGAGAACAGGTAACCATATTTCCCAAACCCTAATTTGGCATTCACAATACGAATGTAAAGGAGAGGTATCAAGATGTAGATACCTAAATATAGACTATAGTGTGTGCCATTTAGGAGTAGGAGAACCTAAGTGCTTCAGTCCAGAGTATCAACCTCGTACAATTTGGTTGACTCTCAGGAATGGAGATCCTCAGGGGACCCTAATTAATAAGACGGTGTTAGAATCCGTATATTCTTCGGGTGTTCTGCTATTTGATGCATGTAAGGCGATATCAAGTGGTAGAAAGCCGTGGAATGTATGTGGGGATCTTAGATGGGAGAGGACGTATGGATCTAACGATAAATATATTTGTCCCAGTAGTAAAAATAAATATGTGAGTCCTAGATGCCCAAATAAAGACTATAACTTTTGCCCATATTGGTCTTGTGTGGGGTGGGCGACTTGGGGACAGACAGTAGATAAAGACATGATAGTGACTAAGTTGCCGACTAGCCCTTATTGTAAGTCTATGGAATGCAACCCAGTCCATATACTTATTAATAACCCCGACAAGTTCTTAGATAAGTATGGCAATTTATTTGGGTTTCAAATATACGGGACGGGTTTAGATCCTGGGACATTATTGTTTATAGGAATAGAGACTGATACGGTATCCTCCCAGACTCATCAAGTATACCATTCCTTTTATGAAGAGATGAGTATAGATAATAAGATCCCCCATAATGCTAAGAACCTGTTCATTGACCTAGCTGAAAGTATTGCCGGTAGTCTTAATGTTACCAACTGCTATGTGTGTGGAGGTACTAACATGGGAGACCAATGGCCTTGGGAAGCAAAGGAGGTAATGTCCGGTTCTGAGGCAGTTGACCAACTAATATCTACACAAGCCGATTATCATTTGAGTGTTAGAGGTAAATCTGAGTGGAGATTAAAGACCTCCATCATAGGTTATGTTTGCATAGCAAGGAAAGGAATAATGTATAATACTTCTGTAGGAGAATTAACTTGTCTAGGGCAAAAAGCTTATGATGATGATACTAAAAATACAACTTGGTGGTCGGCTTCAAATGTCTCAGAACCATCTAACCCGTTTGCTAGATACGCCAATTTAAAGGATGTGTGGTTTGATCTATCTATCACATCTACCTGGAGAGCCCCAGCAAATTTGTACTGGATCTGTGGTAAGAAAGCCTATTCGGAGCTGCCACAGGACTGGGAAGGGGCATGTGTGTTGGGTATGCTCAAACCATCCTTCTTCTTGTTACCGATTGAAACAGGTGAGACTTTAGGTGTTAAAGTGTATGATGTGAATCATAGGAAGAAAAGGGGACCCTTAGAGATAGGCACCTGGGAAGATAATGAATGGCCTCCCCAGCGTATCATAGATTATTATGGGCCAGCCACGTGGGCAGAAGATGGTACCTTTGGTTATAGAACCCCTATTTATATGCTCAACCGCATTATAAGATTACAGGCGGTGGTTGAGATTATCACTAACGAAACATCACAAGCGCTCAATCTCCTAGTGAAACATAATACCAGGATGAGGACAGCAGTATACCAGAATAGATTAGCCTTGGATTACCTTTTGGCAGTAGAGGGAGGTGTATGTGGGAAGTTTAACCTAAGCAATTGCTGTCTTCAAATAGATGACGAAGGGCAAGCAATAGCTGAGCTTACTAGCCATATGGTTAAACTAGCGCATGTGCCTACTCAGGTATGGAAAGGGTATAATCCAAGTAGTTGGTTTGGTAGCTGGTATGAGTGGTTTGGAGGGCTTAAGGCAGTGGTAGGTGGAGTCCTACTGATTTTACTGTTGTGTCTACTCCTACCGTGTCTTATACCCTTAGTAGTTAGATCTGTGCAAAGCCTGATAGGAAGTATAGCAGAGAGGAAGGCTGCTGCACAGATAATGGCGATATATAAGTATAAGGCTCTAGATCAAGGAGAACCAATGCAGGAAGATGAGTGTTAAAAGATTCACATCATAAGATAAGTCTGGTCTGGTTCAAGGTAACTTGCGGTGTAAGCAAAACTAAGGTTAAGTGATGCCTCAAGTAATTGTAAAATATCAAGAGGCATCAAAGGGGGGAATGTGGTGGAATCTCGGTAAAAATAAATTTAGTAGGCCGAGATTACCACGTGGCATGTGTACGTGCATATGCTGACGTATCGATCAGTTGGTTGCACGAGGCAAGATACGATCAGTAGTGTACGGAGCATGTGCAAGAATACAGGATATAGTATTCCCCTCCTCCATTGTGCTGGACAAGCCATGCGGTCAAACAGGAAGTTAATTCTTATTTGTGTTGATTGGTTAAGAGAATGTGCGGGTGGAGCTTAATATGGGAGGAGTTATATGCCTATATAAGGAGCCTGCACTATTGTCCGGGGCTCAGAACTTGTGGTATTTTGGTGACGCTAGTCCCTCTGAGTCCCGATCGGTGATCCAATAAAGAATCTCTTCCTTCCTGAAGAAACCTGTGTCCATCTCTCTGTGCTTGGCTTCCGTCAGTTTCTCCGGTATCAGTAATGGTGACCTGGGTATAATCATTTAACCATTTAACCTTATAACATGCAGGGCGGCATACCTAATCATACCACTAAGCGAGAATAATTTTGTCGTATACACATGTAACTTAGCATGATTATTGCAAACTGCGAATGTCTTATAGCCTGCTATTTTCATGAAAAAAAAACAAAAATGTGCTGTCTAAACTGCCACACTGTGAAATGATGTGAAACTGCTTGCAGCGCCTGTCGTGGCTCTGTACGCTTCTTGTTACTTCAAGCACAAATAAAATAAAGAATTAAAAAAATATATATATATAAATATTTTGCACAATCCTGCACCATAAGCCTGCCTCCTTAGCCACACACCTCATGCCAAAAAGACTTCCTTATCAAAAGTATGCACACAGTCTCAGCACCATCAGCACTGAGCGAACTGCTTTTAATTCACAACCTCGCTGCAGACAGAGAAACTACAAACAGGTTGTGATATCTTTAATATATGTCTCCCTGTGTGTCACCTCCTTCTAATGCAGGTTGTTTTGTTGTTCCCATCATTCAGTATTGTCCGTGGCTGAGCTGTGTGCATACATGTAATAAGGAAGTATTTTTCTTCAGTGAGGGGGCGTTGCTATAGAGGCAGGCTTATGGTGCAACATTCTGCAAAACATTTATTTATTTTATGCAAAAACTAAAAGGATTGGATTTGAGCATGCAGAAATTACAGCATTTTAACAGCAAGTCGATGAGGCCAAAAACTATCAAATGCATTAAAGTAGTATTGGTGCCCGGAGTGTCTCTTTTTCTAATTCACATATATATTTTTTTCATATTATCTATTGCAAACTAGGCAATCCATTTACTGCTTAGTGAATAAATCCCAGTGTACAATAAAGATGCTTTCAGCTGCTATATGAAATAAATCCCCAGTAGCAATGCAGAAAAAATGTGGCACATCTCCACTGAAGTTATATCTTGCCCAACCAAGCGTGATTTAAAGAAAAGACCTAAATAGACAGAGAGGCACTGGTAACTAAAATATTAAATACATGAGGGTTCTCCAGAGAGCAAAAATGGGTAAATGCAGTTACGAAATGTTTTAAACGATTGATACATTATTTGTGTAATAGATGAACGTAAAATGTAAAAAATAAGATTGCTATATTTGTATATTTTTTTGCTTTATCATGGACACTTGGAAAGTGGAAGCATTTTCATTATAGTTTGTTAGGTTATTAGGTCGTTTTATCATTGTTTTCATTCTTACATAATACAATTTAATGCACGTAGAGTAAAAATATGAAACACTTAAAAAATAAAATAAATGCTGAAAGATATATGGAAATACTAAAACACAGAACTAATAGGCTTTCATAATGTAAAATGCTTTGGTTTATATTAAATAATTCAAACTATGATAATCGCAGAGTTTTAAAGGGGAACTAGCATTGAAAATGAAATTCTGATATGTGTTAGCATAAAGTAATATACAGTGCCCTCCACTAATATTGGCACCCTTGGTAAATACAAGCAAATAAGGCTGTGACAGATTATCTTTTTGTTTAACCCTTTGATCATTTGTTCAAAAAAGATACACATAAATACTCTGCTTTCATGATATCAAACAATTGCAAACACAATGATTATCCAAAAACCTAAATCTTTGTTAAATATGTGTGGCACAATTATTGGCACCCCTTTGAATTCATATATTTGAAATATATTCTCATTGCTATTCTGCATTTTAGTACTCCTGGGTGACTAAGAACAGGAAATTGTTTAACCTTAACTTCCCATTTCACAGAGGTATAAATATGAGGTGACGCATAGGCCAAATTCCCTTACTCTCTGATTTGCGGCAAAATTTTGTTGAGCTTCACAAAATAGGAAGTGGCTGTAAGAAAATTGTACAGCGCTACGGAATTTTGCTGGCACTATATAAATAATA
This sequence comes from Pelobates fuscus, assembly GCF_036172605.1. Taxonomy (NCBI): domain Eukaryota; kingdom Metazoa; phylum Chordata; class Amphibia; order Anura; family Pelobatidae; genus Pelobates; species Pelobates fuscus. Next base: position 91,281,715 of record NC_086317.1, on the reverse strand, counting down.
AAAGAAGAAGAAGAAAATAGCAAAAGCATTGAAAATGCCAATTTCCACCATCAGGACAATAATGAATAAGTTCCAGTCAACTGGAAATGTTATGAATCAACCTGGACGAGAACGTGAGTCTATATTGTCTTGACAATATTGAGGATGGTTTGAGTAGCCAAAAAAAAAATCTCTAAGGATCACAGCTGGAGAATTGCAGAAGTTAATTGCGCCTTGGGGTCAGAAAGTCTCCAAACCTACAATCCAACACCACTGATGTCACCAAAAGTTGTTTGGAACGATTTCAAGAAAAAAAAGACTTTATTCTCATCCTAAAACAAACTTCTTCAGTTTGCCAGATACTACTGGAACTTAAAATGGGATCAGGTTCTATGGTCAGATGAAACACCAGAGATGGGTTTGGCACACAGAGAGAGGTAGCCATATGGAAAAGTACCTCATTTCCACGGTTGGATATGGTGGTGGCTTTTTAATGTCTTGGGGCTGTTTTTCGGCCAGAGGACCTGGACATACTGATAGAATACATGGCCTCATGGACTCATACCAACAGATATTAAATGAACACCTGACTGCCTTTGCCAGAATGGGCCATTGTTGGGTCTTTCAGCACGACAATTATCCAAAACATACATCAAAATCAACCCAAAATTATTTACTGGCCATAAAAACAAAGTCATGCCATGGCCATCCCAGTCCACTGACAGACCTTTGTTCATGCTAGTTCCCCTTTAACGGATTTGATCAACACATGCACATTTAACCAGAACATGCACATGTCAGGATCGGGACAGGGATCCAACACGCAGAGTACAAAGTGTAGTAGGTACGTATACCGGACCTTAGAATGGCCGGACTTAACGTAAGGAGTAAGAAGAGAATGGTCAGAGACAAGCCGAGGTCAGGGAACGAGAAGACAGGTAAGCGAGAGACAAGCCGGGTCAAAGGATAACGGAGATAAGCAGAGTGATACAAACAAGCCGGGTCAGAACCAAAGAGACAATAGACATACAAGAGCACTGAGTGACTAGACAGGCTAGAACCACGACAGGGCAATGAGCAAATGCGGCAAGCTCTATTAAATACCCCGGTTCTAGGAGGTAATCACGCCCCCGACGAGTCCTGGTTCGTGTTCAGGGTTTGAGTGACAGGTCGAGCCGGCTTGGCGTCATGACGTCGGCTACTGAGCGTCACGTCATAAAAAGGCGTGGATCCCTCGCGGCCGGCGTGTAACCGACCGGAGGAACCGCGAGGAACGGGGGAAACAGCCCTTCTGACCGGGAAAACGTCTAAGTCTCTCCTCTTATCAGAGTTAGAAACTACAGGTACTCTGACAGTACCCCCCCCTCAGAAACGCCCACAGGGCGGAAGCAACCGGGACGAGATGGAAAGCGGGAGTGATAAGCCCTGCGGAGGCGAGGAGCATGAACATCCTCCTGAGGTACCCAAGTCCTCTCCTCAGGACCATATCCCTTCCAGTCGACAAGATACTGTAACCTCCCTCGAGAAATTCGAGAATCGATGATGGAGTTGATCTCGTACTCCTCCTGACCCTCAACCTGAACAGAGCGAGGGGAGGAAACAGTGGAGGAAAATCTGTTGCAAATTAACGGTTTCAGAAAGGAAACATGAAAAGAGTTAGGGATGCGTAAGGCAGATGGAAGTACTAGACGATACGCAACCGGGTTAATACGAGCCAGGACCCTGTAAGGACCAATGTAACGAGGAGCGAACTTCATGGAAGGGACCTTTAAACGAATGTTTTTTTTACTCAACCATACCCTATCACCAGGAACAAAAACAGGAGCCGCCCTTCTGTGTTTATCAGCGTGTTTCTTGAACAACATGGAGTTATGTAGGAGAATTTGTCGAGTCTGATCCCACAACTTCCTCAGATTGGCAACATGAACATCAACCGACGGTACCCCTTGGGAAGGAGAGACCGAGGGAAGAATGGAAGGATGAAAGCCATAATTCATGAAAAAGGGGCTAGAACGAGTGGAATCACAAACAAGATTATTGTGTGCGAACTCTGCCCAAGGAATCAAACCGACCCAATCGTCCTGATGTTCGGAGACAAAACAACGCAAATATTGTTCAATCTTTTGATTAGTACGTTCAGCAGCTCCGTTAGACTGAGGGTGATAAGCAGAAGAAAAATTCAATTTGATGCCCAATTGAGAACAGAAGGATCTCCAGAAACGTGAAACAAATTGGGAACCTCTATCAGAAATAATTTCGGAAGGTATCCCATGTAAACGAAAAATTTCTTTAGCGAATATTTCCGCCAATTCAGGAGAAGTCGGAAGTTTAGGTAAAGGCACAAAATGAGCCATCTTAGTAAACCTATCGACTACAGTGAGAATAACAGTCTGTTTCTTAGAAATAGGCAAATCAACAATAAAGTCCATGGCCAAGCAGGACCATGGTCTCTCTGGAATGCCCAAGGGCTGTAATAGACCACATGGAAGAGTATGGGGTTGCTTAGTCTTAGTACAGATCTCACACACTGCAATGAAATCCTTAATATCCTTTCGTAAAGAAGGCCACCAGAAATCTTTAGAGATTAAGGAATATGTCTTGCGAATTCCAGGATGGCCCGCCACCTTACTCTCGTGGAAACACTGTAAGAGCTCCCTTTGGAGTTCAGGAGGAACGAAGTGTCTTGCCACAGGAGTCTGCCCAGGCGCCAGATGTTGCAACTTCATGATTCGGTCAAGCAGTGGAGAATGAATTTTAAGACTTGTGATGGCGATAATATTGCACTTGGGGACTATAGAGGACAACACTGGCTCAGACACAGTAGAAGGTTCATATTGGCGAGACAAAGCATCGGCTTTAGAATTCTTAGAACCAGGTCTATAAGTGAGTACGTAATTGAAATGGGTGAGAAATAAAGACCAACGAGCTTGCCTGGAGGATAATCGCTTGGCCTCCCCAATATAGGACAAGTTCTTGTGGTCCGTCAAAATAGTAACAGGATGTAAGGTCCCTTCCAATAAATGTCTCCACTCTTTTAAAGCCATGATAACTGCAAGTAGTTCCCTGTCACCAATGTCATATCTGCTCTCCGGGCCAGATAGCTTTTTGGAAAAAAAAACACATGGATGTAATGGTTTATCCACACCTAACCTTTGGGACAGGATAGCGCCTACACCTGTCTCTGAGGCGTCTACTTTGAGTAGAAAAGGCAGAGTAGTATCAGGATGAACTAAAATTGGTGCGGAATCAAAAAGTTCTTTGAGGGTTTTGAAAGCAAGAAGTGCTTCAGTAGACCAATGCTTAGTGTCAGCCCCCTGTCTGGTCATATTGGTGATAGGAGCAATAATTGACGAGTAACCCTTAATGAAGCGCCTATAATAATTGGAGAATCCAATAAACCTCTGAATGGCCTTGAGTCCCTTAGGTAAGGGCCAGTCTAAAATGGACTGGAGTTTATCCGGATCCATCTTAAACCCTTCCCCAGAAATCACATAACCAAGAAAGTTTGTCTGAGACTGATCAAAACTACATTTCTCCAGTTTGCAGTACAAGCCATGTTGAAGAAGTTTACGCAAAACCCTTCTGACTTGTCTGTGGTGAGTCTCAATGTCCCTAGAATGTATAAGAATATCATCCAGGTATACAATAACGCAGTCATGTTGAAACTCCCTAAGAACTTCATTGATCAAGTCCTGAAATACTGCCGGCGCGTTGCAGAGGCCAAAAGGCATTACAGTATACTCGTAGTGCCCATATCGAGTGTTGAACGCCGTCTTCCACTCGTGACCCTGCTGAATCCTCACCAAGTTATATGCCCCTCTGAGATCTAACTTGGTGAAAATCTTGGAACCCTTTAAACGATCAAAGAGCTCGGTAATCAAAGGAATCGGGTAGGCATTTCTAACGGTTATTTTGTTCAAACCTCGGTAGTCAATGCAAGGTCTCAGCGTACCATCCTTTTTTTTAACAAAAAAAAAACCAGCCCCGGCAGGGGAGGAAGATCTCCTAATAAATCCTTTGTCTAGATTTTCACGAATATACTCCTCTAGGACTAAGTTCTCTTTGGTAGACAAAGGGTATACATTGCACCTGGGAGGCATGGTACCAGGAAGTAGATTAATCTTACAATCAAAGGACCTGTGTGGTGGTAAAGTATCGGCCTTCTTTTTGTCAAATACCGCCTTTAAGTCCAGATACAGAGGCGGTATTTGTACTTCAGTAGTGTCGGTAGACTGATTGGATGCATTAACTATGCAAAGCGGTGAGACTTTCTGTAAACACTTCTCCTGACAATTCTGACCCCATGAGATTATCTCCCCTAATTCCCAATCAATAATAGGGTTATGTCTCTTTAACCAAGAATACCCCAGGACTATGGGAACAGAAGGAGATGAAATGAGTAACAGAGATATGTCTTCCTCGTGTAAAATACCAACAGTTAAGTTAACGGGTATGGTTTCACGAAAAATCACAGGCTCAACTAAAGGTCTACCATCTATGGCCTCAACGGCCAAGGGCGTCTCCCTTAACTGAGAGGGAATAGTGTGTTTAGTGACAAAAACTTGGTCGATAAAGCTCTCAGCAGCTCCGGAATCTATCAATGCCACAGTCTCTACTACTCCCCCCTCCCAAGTTAAGGAAACGGGTAGCACAAGCCTATGATCTTTATAATTATGAGTAGAGGACAAAATAGAAACACCCAAGGCCTGTCCTCTAGAGAAACTTAGGTGCGAGCGTTTCCCGATCGATTAGGACAATTTAGGCGTAAGTGACCTCTGACTCCACAGTACATACACAGCCCCTCCCTTCTCCTGTACTGTCTCTCCTCTTCTGAGAGATGAGTATTGCCTATCTGCATAGGTTCTGGAAAAGGTAAGGTTTTGATCTCAGGGCTTAGAAATGAGGGAGCTAGTTTGAAGGAAGGTCTACAGGTTCTATCTCGAGTGTTCTGTCTCTCTCTTAAGCGTTCATCAATGCGAGAGATAAAAGAAATTAAATCCTCCAAATTCTCAGGAAGCTCTCTAGTAGCAACCTCATCAAGTATTACATCTGATAATCCGTTTAAAAATACGTCTATATAAGCCTGTTCATTCCACTTAACTTCTGCCGCCAAGGACCTGAACTCTAGTGCATACTCCACAAGAGTTTGGTTATCCTGTCTAAGGCGCAACAGTAATCTGGCTGCATTGACCTTTCTACCAGGAGGGTCAAAAGTTCTTCTAAAAGCAGCTACAAATGCATTATAATTATATACTAATGGATTATCGTTTTCCCACAACGGATTGGCCCATCTCAGAGCTTTCTCAATGAGTAAGGTGATAATAAATCCGACCTTCGCCCTATCTGTAGGATAGGAACGGGGTTGTAATTCGAAGTGGATACTGATTTGGTTTAGAAAACCTCGACACTTCTCAGGAGAACCACCATAACGTACAGGTGGGGTAATACGAGAGGAGGCACCTACAGTAGAATTATTACGCATCTCTTCTGGTGGGTTATTAGGACGAGATAATAACGCCTGTAGCGCTAAGGCCATCTGATCCATTCTATGTTCCATGGCATCAAACCTAGGATCGGAAGGACCAAGCTGACTACTTGTACCTGCAGGATCCATTGGCCCTGTCGTAATGTCAGGATCGGGACAGGGATCCAACACACAGAGTACAAAGTGTATTAGGTACGTATACCGGACCTTAGAATGGCCGGACTTAACGTAAGGAGTAAGAAGAGAATGGTCAGAGACAAGCCGAGGTCGAGGGAACGAGAAGACAGGTAAGCGAGAGACAAGCCGGGTCAAAGGATAACGGAGATAAGCAGAGTGATACAAACAAGCCGGGTCAGAACCAAAGAGACAATAGACATACAAGAGCACTGAGTGACTAGACAGGCTAGAACCACGACAGGGCAATGAGCAAATGCGGCAAGCTCTATTAAATACCCCGGTTCTAGGAGGTAATCACGCCCCCGACGAGTCCTGGTTCGTGTTCAGGGTTTGAGTGACAGGTCGAGCCGGCTTGGCGTCATGACGTCGGCTACTGAGCGTCACGTCATAAAAAGGCGTGGATCCCTCGCGGCCGGCGTGTAACCGACCGGAGGAACTGCGAGGAACGGGGGAAACAGCCCTTCTGACCGGGCTGACTACAGGTACCCTGACAGCCCTGACAGCACAAGAGCAAATGGTTGAAAGGGTTACTCTGCATGCGGTTTGTCATTTGCTTGCTGTAGGTGTGCTTTGGTTATCCACATTCGTGGTATTCAGATGTATTTGTGATCTTGGACAACCTCTCACAAAAGCTCCTGAAGTGAAACATGACATATTTTAAACATATAGGTAGAAACAACTCATGCATGATTAAGGCTTCATGATCAAAACGTTGCGCATGTGTGGTGCCTGCCTATTGCACAATAAAATAATCTTAATTGGCAGTTCGTGTTGCCCAGACTTCTTTTTATTCTGTTGAGTGTTTGGGGACTTACTGCGGATCCCCATCTTGGAGCACCACTAGCCTGGGGGGTGGGGGGGACAGGGGTTTAGATCCCCTGAGTACTCCGTTACTTCTTCGTTACTGTTGACTTATGACCTGTCCGACAGCCTGTCCTAAAACCTGTGTGATATCACTGATAGCTGGTCTAGAATGAGCAAACAGCCCTCCAGAAACTGATGGTACTTGCCGCAAGTGCGGCATCCTGACTGGCTGTGTTTATCTAGAGATTAAATACCAACAATTCCCAAGTGTGCACATTTCAATTCTGTTTCATATTATTGCTTAAAGGATTAGTATAATCTCTCATCCTCCGTTTGCTTTTCCTTTTTTTGTTACAAAAAAAGTGAAACATAAAACGATTTGACTCAAGCATCAATATTTATCAGGGCTGAAGTGCGTTGTACTCTAGCATACTTTATTATACATCAAAATGAAATCATTGGAAATTCTGTTCATCATATTGGAGGAAGCTGGAGGTTACAGATACAGAGTATTTCTGGGGCATTGTTCTACAAAATGACCTATCAGCTGCTACATTCCAATGATTGCCATGGTAATTGTACAACTTTTACAAATGTTGTCTCCAAGCATTGAGTTATAAGTTATTTCATTTTATGGTGTGTTGTACAACAAGTAATCATAGCAATCAACAAATACAACAAGTAAATTAGGTGAACTAAAAGAAAGGGTGCCCCAATGAAATGATCTGAAAACATATAGATATTATAATATCATTTAATAATATATTATATCTCATATATCGAAAACAAAGAGAGAGTGACAAGTATACGGTCTGTATCTACCTAAAGAAATATACACAAATGATATATGATGTGTTAGGGAATCGGTGATTAAAAGTGAAACAGTGGAATAATTCACAGTGGTAATAAATGTTTGTGATAGTGAAACAAGGGTAGAATTACCTATATGTAAAAGGGAAACTATACATAGCTGAAAGACTTAAAAACATAGACATTAAAGGGACACTATAGGCACCCAGACCACTTCAGCTCATTGAAGTGATCTGGGTGCATGGTCCCAGGTCCCTTAACCCTGCAATGGTAATTATTGCAGTTTTTAAGAAAATGCAATGATTGCCTTGGAGGGATAGCTCCGCCTCTAGTGGCTGTCTACCAGACAACCACTAGAAGGACGCCTGGGTCGTTAGGCGAAGCTTGTTTGCCTAACTGACGCTGGAGGTTCTTACGCTATGCATGAGGACATCCAGCGTCACCCAAAACCTGCTTTAAGAAAGCAGTATACAATGACTGCGGGGAGGAGCAGGGGCGAAGCCTGAACCAGTGCCGAGGGACTTTGGTAAGTCACAGAAGCGTTTTGAATCCCTACTGCACTATGGAGGGGGGCCTCGAGGGAGGGGGCTCTGTAGGGAGCTATATTGCCAGGAAAACTATACTTTCCCGTTAATAGCTGAGTTTGGAAACTACCGATCATTATTTTTCCCAATAAGACTATTATGGTCCAAATTGTGCAAATACCTTACCAAACACCCATAGTCATTAGTTTTCAAGAATAATTTTGTCCTCTACCCTGAAACAAATTTTTTCTTTGTTCTTCAATGTACTGATATTGATCTGCATGATTGGTGGCATGTTTCTGTTTGTCTTTGTCCTGTTGTATTTTCTATCTGTTTATAAAATGTTTCTATTGTGGAAACTGGGGGAATTCTAAAGCGTGTGTAGGGAGCAGGTAATAAACCCATTTTTTGTCACTATGTTTGTTCTGCAAAATAACTTCTCTATTTATGTCTTAATTGGACAAACTCTTGAAACTTAACATGGAAATTACAAAAATTTACAATAAATCAGCAAATTTTAAGCTAATATGACCCGATAGCTATATTGTGGACTTTTTCTAATTAAATAGTTTTTTTTCTCTCCCTAAAAGTTGCCTACATGTTTATATATAGCAAACATTACATATGTTTAAAGTGGTTGCTGAAGCTTTCAAGACAGCAAAATTGTGTCTGTCTGCCTATCTATGTACATGTGCAATTGTCGAATGCCATTTTAGGAACTCTTTCATTTCCCGATGTCAGCATTTCAAATTCCAGATGAATGTTTTGGTATACATAAAGGGGACCTTATGTACAGAATATGTCACAGAACAAACAGTAACATTCAACAAAGACTAGACTTGTGCATACGGGTTTCAAACAAAACACAATTCTGCAGAATTTTGGAAATTGGTAATTCGTCTGATTCTCGTAAATCTGAATCTCCATATGGACTTATAGCGAAACAATTAAATGGGCACTGTTGTGCCTAGCCACTGCCTTTGCCACTTACATCAACTTTGATTTACTGATTTAGAATTATTTTACTGATTTGTGATATTTTTCAATTTCTTTTGACATGGAGATTCTTTGATTTACAGTATGGTTTTTCCACACTGAAGGACAGTTACTCACGCTACAGACTCAATGTGTGGGAAACCTTCTTATAATAAAATAATTATGACTATTCACAACTGGCATTACAAAATGACTAATATTGCGTAGCAATTAGACTCGCCAATATTTTATCCGGTTTTACATTCAGTACACCAGTAGGCACATTTGCAGACGAATTGAGTTGGACCAACCAAATTTCTATGATCTGCTCAAGTCTAACGATGACACAAATTAAATAATTCTTGTAGCCCTCAGAGGAGATTTTACAATGTAGGTTTATACAGCTCCTTGTGTTAAAGGACCACTATAGGCACCCAGATCACTTCAGCTTAATGAAGTGGTCTGGGTGCCAGGTCCAGCTAGGATTAACCCTTTTTTTATAAACATAGCATTTTCAGAGAAACAGCTATGTTTACCTATGGGTTAATCCAGCCTCTAGTGGCTGTCTGATTGACAGCCGCTAGAGGCGCTTCCACGCTTCCCACTGTGATTTTTACAGTGAGAAGACGCCAGCGTCCATAGGAAAGCATTGAGAATGCTTTCCTATGGACTGGCTGAATGCGCGCGCGGCTCTTGCCGCGCACGCGCCTTCAGCTGATGATGGGAAAGGAGGCGGAGAGTCCCCACCTATGTGTTTAACCCCTTCCTCACCCTAGAGACCGGCGGGAGGGGGACCCAGAGGGTGAGGGGGACCTAGAGACCCTATGGTGCCAGGAAAACGATTATGTTTTCCTGGCACTATAGTGGTCCATTAATGTTTCAAGACGTTACATTTATTTGCATTCCACACGAACAGGGACCACATTAAGCTACCTTTATATGCAGCTAACCAATAAAATCCTGTTTAATTTTCCTAAAATCTTGGAGCGTGAGATTGTTTTCCTCACCCCTAGATCCTTTAATTTCTTAATCTTACTGCTGCTTTATTATCAAGTTCAAAACAAACTAATTTAAATTATTTTAATGGTTATAGAATTTGTATATATAGTAACAAAACTAGCAAAAGTTATATTCTATACTTGGTTTATACTGACATGAAATTGTAGGGTAATTATTCACTACTAGGAAATCTAAAGGGATACTCCAGACACCAAAACAACTTCATCTCAAATCAATTGTTATGGTGCCAGGGGGCACGCTTACCTCAAGGGGTTAAACCATTATTGAACTGTTTAATCCTAAAGTTGTGCATAGAGGCCCTTTGGCTGACTCTAACTCTTGGAGCGTCAATATCACCCTTTGGCTCATATAGTTGTATTTTCAATTGTTTACACCGCTGCAGATTGGTTTAGATTAAACCTTTATTTTATTTCATTTGACATATTAGTGCCTGATGTTGCTAAACATATGCTGAGAGTACACTACAACTACTCATTTGAATTAGTGAGCTCCTGCTGGGGGAGTGGTTCACATCTTTACTTGTCTGCTTAAGATATGGCTAAACATTATTCGTTATCAATTTTTTTTCTCGACCTGGCTTATCACTCTTAGCTATATGTCTCCTTGCTAGCTTTATATACGAACTTATAATGTGCAGATAAATAGCGTTTTACCCATAAGTACCTACCACTATATTCTCTCAACTTGTCTAGTAGTATATACCGTATTTTTCGCTCCATAAGACGCACCTCACCATAAGACGCACCTAGTTTTTAGAGGAAGAAACCCAGAAAAAAAATATTATGAACAAACTGTCCCATAGTGTTTCTTACTATGGGACAGTTTGTTCAGAATATTTTTTTTCTCCCCTGTCCCATAGTGTCCCCCCCTCCCATAGTCTTCTCCCCCCCTCCCCATAGTCTTCATCCCCCCCTCCCCATAGTCTTCATCCCCCCTTCCCCATAGTCTTCATCCCCCCTCCCCATAGTCTTCATCCACCCCCTCCCCATAGTCTTCATCCCCCCTCCCCATAGTCTTCATCCCCCCCTCCCCATAGTCTTCATCCACCCCCTCCCCATAGTCTTCATCCACCCCCTCCCCATAGTCTTCATCCACCCCCTCCCCATAGTCTTCATCCACCCCCCTCCCCATAGTCTTCATCCACCCCCTCCCCATAGTCTTCATCCACCCCCTCCCCATAGTCTTCATCCACCCTCTCCCCATAGTCTTCATCCCCCCTCCCCATAGTCTTCATCCCCCCTCCCCATAGTCTTCATCCCCCCCTCCCCATAGTCTTCATCCCCCTCCCCATAGTCTTCATCCCCCCCTCCCCATAGTCTTCATCCCCCCTCCCCATAGTCTTCATCCCCCCCTCCCCATAGTCTTCATCAACCCCTCCCCATAGTCTTCATCACCCCCCTCCCCATAGTCTTCATCACCCCCCTCCCCATAGTCTTCATCACCCCCTCCCCATAGTCTTCATCACCCCCCTCCCCATAGTCTTCATCCCCCCTCCCCATAGTCTTCATCCCCCCCTCCCCATAGTCTTCATCCCCCCTCCCCATAGTCTTCACCCCCCCTCCCCATAGTCTTCATCCCCCCCTCCCCATAGTCTTCATCCCCCCTCCCCATAGTCTTCACCCCCCCTCCCCATAGTCTTCATCCCCCCCATAGTCTTCATCCCCCCCCAATATAGTCGTCATCCCCCCTCCCCATAGTCTTCATCCCACCCCTCCCCATAGTCTTCATCCCACCCCTCCCCATAGTCTTCATCCCCCCTCCCCATAGTCTTCATCCCCCCTCCCCATAGTCTTCTCTTCTCTCCCATATTGTCCCCCTCCCCTTGTCCCATAATTACTTACCTGTCTTGTAGCGTTGGCCGGCAGCACAGGGCGCACCGCGGTACTGGAACTTCAATTTCAGGTTCCGGTTTCCGGCGGGACTGAAAGGAAGTGTGCACACTGAGCTGAGTGCGCACTTCCTTTCAGTCCCGCCGGAAACCGGAACCTGGAATTGAAGTTCCAGTACCGCGGTGCGCCCTGTGCTGCCGGCCAACGCTACAAGACAGGTAAGTAATGCTTCATATTCGCTCCATAAGACGCACAGACATTTCCCCTCACTTTTGAGGGGGAAAAAAGTGCGTCTTATGGAGCGAAAAATACGGTAGTTGGCGCATGCTATCTAGACATTTTTTTCACTTGCTACAAAGCTTGTTATTCTTGTTATTGAGTAGTACACATCGTTTTGCATACTTCAATTTAACAAAAGTACAGTTATGAACTCTTTTACTTGTTCCTTATGCTTATCTTATTATACTCCTTACACACTTATTATGCCTAATACTCATGTTGATTCACTGTGCCAAATATCTCTGCATTATCACTACACATCAAAAATTAAAATGTACGAAATGCATTTTAAATTTTATGGCTAAATATCCAAAATGTAATAAAATTCTCCAAGTGAGCTAGATTTTCATATTGACTATTCTGGCCTACAGTTTGTAATTCGCTTTGAATTCAGACTTTTGGAATCCAAAGCTGCGGCACACAGAGCACTGGTCCAAAAAAAATATATATTTATATAGCTGGCAAGATATCTGAATACGTAGTTACTGCTCCAGTTCTATATTTCTTTTAACTATTTATGCATGTATAGCAGGGGCGTATTAGCCGCGAGGCAAACAAGGCATTTGCCTTGGGCGGCATTTTCCAGGGGGCAGCAAAAAAAGCCGACCCCAAATGCCCAAGGCAAATGCCTTGTTAGCCTTGCGGCTAACAGACATGCTGGGCTGCCGGCGTGCGGGTGGGCGGCTGGCGAGGGAGCACTTCCTCTGAGCTGTCTGCTCAGCTCCCTCGCGCGCCGCAGAGTGAGGCTGGGAGCCGGAATATGACGTCATATTCCGGCTCCCAGCCTCACTCTGAGGCGCGCAAGGGAGCTGAGCAGACAGCTCAGAGGAAGTGCTCCCTCGCCAGCTGCCCGCCCACCCGCCAGCCAGTGCCGCTCGCCTGCCAACCAGTGTCGCTCGCCCGCCAGCCAGTGCCGCTCGCCCAGCAGCCACTGGACCACCAGGGAGGAAGAGACACCCCCCCCTAGCATTCCCAAAGGTAAGGGGGCTGGGGTGGGGGTGTTTAAATAAATTGAAAAAAATGTGTTAATGTGGGTGAGTGTGTGTGTGTGTGTGTCTGTTAGTGTGTGTGTGTCTGTGTCTGTAAGTGTGTGTCTGTTAGTGTGTTTCTGTTAGTGTGTTTGCCTGTGAGTGTGTGTGTCTGTTAGTGAGTGTGTGTGTGTGTGTGTGTGTCTGTTAGTGTGTGTGCCTGACTGTGTGTGTCTGTTAGTGTGTGTGTTTGCCTGTGAGTGTGTGTGTACAGGGAGTGCAGAATTATTAGGCAAGTTGTATTTTTGAGGATTAATTTTATTATTGAACAACAACCATGTTCTCAATTAACCCAAAAAACTCCTTAATATCAAAGCTGAATATTTTTGAAAGTAGTTTTTAGTTTGTTTTTAGTTATAGCTATTTTAGGGGGATATCTGTGTGTGCAGGTGACTATTACTGTGCATAATTATTAGGCAACTTAACAAAAAACAAATATATACCCATTTCAATTATTTATTTTTACCAGTGAAACCAATATAACATCTCAACATTCACAAATATACATTTCTGACATTCAAAAACATAACAAAAACAAATCAGTGACAAATATAGCCACCTTTCTTTGCAAGGACACTCAAAAGCCTGCCATCCATGGATTCTGTCTGTGTTTTGATCTGTTCACCATCAACATTGCGTGCAGCAGCAGCCACAGCCTCCCAGACACTGTTCAGAGAGGTGTACTGTTTTCCCTCCTTGTAAATCTCACATTTGATGATGGACCACAGGTTCTCAATGGGGTTCAGATCAGGTGAACAAGGAGGCCACGTCATTAGATTTTCTTCTTCTATACCCTTTCTTGCCAGCCACGCTGTGGAGTACTTGGACGCGTGTGATGGAGCATTGTCCTGCATGAAAATCATGTTTTTCATGAAGGATGCAGACTTCTTCCTGTACCACTGCTTGAAGAAGGTGTCTTCCAGAGACTGGGAGTTGAGCTTGACTCCATCCTCAACCCGAAAAGGCCCCACAAGCTCATCTTTGATGATAAAAAAATGGGATGAGATCCTTTTTAAATGTTCATGTCAATTGATGGGAGTTGCTGTTGAGTTTCTCCAGAGCAAGTAAAGCACAAGCAGAGGAAGACTTGAAAACTCTGGAGGAGACAATGGTAACTAATAGAAATGATGCAGCATTAAAAGACAGAGAAGAGACCATGCACAAGAGGTTAAAAAGTCTAGATGAGAAAATTTCAGATGTAAAACATTCCAAATACCTAAGAGATAAAGATGATAAAATTTATAATAATTATTCAACAAAAAATAAAGTCACTCGCAGAAAACTGGGTCCATTTAAAAATGATTATAGTAATAGAAGAAGAGTAGGAAGAACTCCCTCAAAAAATTTCAGGAAAAGATCCCCTGAAAGGGAAAATAGATATCCTGGAAAGAGATTACCAGAAAGGGATACTAGACAACCATTTAAGAAAATACAAGAGGGTGATATTAGTAGTAGGATTGGTAGTTCCAGTGGTGCAATTCCACGGAGAAAAATAGATTCTTTTGACTCCTATGCTCATGCACTCAAGAATAATATAGACACGAGAAGAAATCAGATCCCAAACAGGGGAGAGGAAGAAAATTTTCAGGGAAGGTCAAGAGTCCCCAAAGAGAAAAATATTACAAGTTATTTCAGACCCCGAGAGGAGCGGTGGGAACATCCGAACCGCTTCTCCCCCCTATATACAGAGTCTCCCCAGAAGAGAATGAGAACCGAGGAACAGGACAGAGAGTTGAAAAGGGATTGATATTGCATGAGAATGAAACTAAAATGGGAATTGTCAATTTATCAGATACAATATTAACAACACAGGAACTAAATCTATTGGAGAAGGGTATGAAATTTGCCCCAAGTGAAGGGGCGGATGATTTTCAACTGTATATTGATTTAAAGAAGTTTGTGAGATCTATGACAATTAAAAGACATTTTTTAAGATTCCCAAATCCAATGGAGGGAAACGATCCAGAAAACCAAAGGGTAGTGAAGGATCCATTTAGACCCAAATCAAAAAAATTTCCAGTCCAAAGTAAAGGGGCCCATTTGGAGACTTTTGAAAATCTGGTTGAAAAAGATTTTAAAAAATGGACCAAATTAAATAAATCTAAGAATAAGGGAAGTATATCAAATCTAACAAAGGGCGAGAAATTGGCCTTAAAAAAACTAACCTCTAGGGATGACATAGTAATTAAAGAGGCAGATAAGGGGGGGTCATTATTGTTATTATGACATCCCAATACTATTTACAAGAAGCTGCCAATATTCTATCTGATGGAATAACATACAAAAAATCAAAGAGAGATCCAACCCTACTATTTAACAAAGAACTTAAAGATTTTTTGGATGGAGCGAGAAGTAGAGATACAATCTCAGATAAGAATTTTGCATTTTTGTGGAATGAGCACCCTGTAATTCCGATTTTTACTTTATCCCAAAGATACACAAAAATATACAGACTCCACCTGGACGGCCCATAATTAGCGGCATCGATTCAGTAACTGCAAACTTATTGGCTTTTTTGGACTTTCATTTGCAGAAATATGCTCAACAAGCGACATCATATACAAAAGATACAAAATCTTTCTTGCAAGAAATTGAAAATCTGGAATGGTGTTATGGTTATAGCTGGGCCACACTAGATGTGACCTCGCTTTATACAATAATCAACCATGATTTGGGTTTGGAAGCTATTACATTCTTTCTAAATCAAGATAGAACTATTACACAGGATCTAAGATCTTTCATTATTACAGGAGTAAGATTCATATTGGAGCATAATTATTTCTTTTTTAATGACTCTTTTTATTTACAGTTGGTGGGCACCGCCATGGGGACCAGGTTCGCCCCCAGTTATGCCAACATTTACATGCGCAGATGGGAAGACCTCTGTGTGTGGTTGGGGCATGACTGGGTGGAGAACCTGGTCCTGTGGCGTCGCTACATCGACGATGTAATCATAGTCTGGAAAGGGTCGGAGTCTCAGTTTATGTCTTTTGTTCAACATCTGAACCAGAACAATTATAATTTAAAATTGTCACCAATATAGAATCGTACAGAGATCAATTTCTTGGATTTGACCCTTTTGGGTGAAGGAAATGAAATTGAAACTAAATGTTTCTTTAACCCCTTAAGGACACATGACATGTGTGACATGTCATGATTCCCTTTTATTCCAGAAGTTTGGTCCTTAAGGGGTTAAACCCACAGATGGGAACAGTTACGTCCACCAACAAAGTTGCCATCATCAACCCTGGCTTAAAGGCATAGCCAGAGGACAATTGATGAGAGTTCGACGTAACTGTTCCCATACTAAAGATTTCCATATTCAGTCGCAACATATAGCTGGCAAATTGATACATAAAGGCTATGGTCAAAAAAGAATTAAAAGAGAGATACATGACATATCTAAAATTAATAGAAATGAACTATTAATTGAGAATCCAAAAAAATGGGAAAATAAAAGAGGTAATTTTCAACAAGCCTTTTTCACCCAATTCAATAGTGATCATCAGAAAATCAGAAAAAGTTTACAAAAATACTGGCCTATTCTTTTGGAAGACCCCCTGTTGGGGAGCCACCTATCGACTAAACCAAATATAGTGTATAAAAGAAGAAAAAACCTTAAAAACATTTTAGCCCCCAGCTATGCTTTAAAAAGAAAGAACAATATTAATACCCAGATCCAGACCAACGGTTTTAAAGGGTGTCAATCATGTAAAGCATGTTATCAGGTCAATACGAGTCAGGCCACTACTTTTCTTAGCTCTTGTCATCATCGCCCTTATCCCATACGGACAGGTATTGGTTGCCGCTCGGACTTCGTGGTGTATTTACTCCAGTGTCCATGTGGCAGCCAATACGTGGGTCGTACAAAAAGATGTCTTAAAGTAAGGTTGTTAGAACATATTAACAACGTCAAAAAGAAATTGGATACTCATTCTGTTCCCCTCCATTGTAACACTTGCCCCCTTTTTTCTTTGAAACAGCTGCGGTGTATGGGTATAGAGCGAGTGTTGCCGCATTGGAGGGGGGGAAATAGGGAAAGAAAATTGGCACAGAGGGAGACATACTGGATCCACGAATTAGGAACATTATCACCAAGAGGTCTTAATTTAGATGTGGATCTAGTGTGCTTCCTGGGATGTTAACCTCTATGTTCCTTATATATTCCAACTTTCTTCTGTATTTTTTGGAAGAAATTATTATTATTTTTGAGATGAGCATAGCCATTTATAGCACTGAATTAAGGATAATATATCAGCACAGCATGGATTGGTAATTGGATATTTGATTGTGTGTGTTTGTTATGATAAACCATTTTTCTTTTATTTTTATTATCTTTTTTCCTTGTATAACTCTAATGTTACTGTCGACATTGTTTGTAAAATAAACTTGATAAACAAGCTCTCATAGAGAAATAAACATGGAAAAATAAATAATATTTATTACATAATTTCTGATATCTTTGTACCTCATCACCGTATTGAGGTGAAATTAATACAAGGAAACACATATTTAATGATATTTTACAGGCGAAATTAATATAATGAAATATACATTTAATCATGTTCTATAAAAAATATATATAAAAAATAAAAAATATATAAACAAGTGGGATGCTATGATAGGGAGCACCACTGTGTTGTATAAATAAGAATTAGACTTTATTAATTTATATGAATTATGAGATGTAATTCGTTAGTGCATTATACTGTTTAGTAACAAGTTTTTCATTTAGATGTATTGGCGTTTTTCTCCTGGCGACCAGAGGGGGAGATGATGAGTTTTCTCACATCCTAACCCCTTGGAACGCACGGCCATTTTCACTGGAACGCAAGCGCATCACGTGCATGAATGCGGAAGTCATCCTAAACAGCCGTCGGAAGTTTCATTACACCGGTAATTTGCCACAGATGGAAGGAATTCCTCGAGCAAATGAAAGAAGCAAGAAGGTGAAGACGCCCATCGATTACTCCAATGGACTTTAAGGGTTAGCCCTATTTAAAGCAGTATGTTTGAGACTGTTTGTTAGATTGATTTTTTGATGCATGAATCTTAATCACTGTTTTACTATTTGGTCCCTGAGGAAGTTCTTGCATAAGAACGAAACGCGTAGGACCTGTGGACTTTTTATTTTATTCTATTTTTTTATTCTCAAATTGAATCAATTTGCTATTTTGTATTGTATTTTATTCATCAATTAAACCGTTTTTGGGAGCTGTTTGGTGAGGCTGGATACTTGCTCTGTCCTAGCAACCGGGCACCCTGCGGCCATTATCTAAGGAGGCTTTCTATCCCAACCCCCATCTTTACTGTGGAGAGGCACCTTTGATATGCTCTAAAAACGCTTGGAATTTGTGAGTGTATTGTCACACCTTACAACTTGATTTGGTTTCAAACAATATTGCACAACGTTTTCTATTTTTCATTATAGGCATTTCAGCGACATCCCAAAACCCTATCTTCTGAGATATCATCTTTGATGATACCAGCCCAAACCAGTACTCCACCTCCACCTTGCTGGCGTCTGAGTCGGACTGGAGCTCTCTGCCCTTTACCAATCCATCCATCTTGCCCATCAAGACTCACTCTCATTTCATCAGTCCATAAAACCTTAGAAAAATCAGTCTTGAGATATTTCTTGGCCCAGTCTTGACGTTTCAGCTTGTGTGTCTTGTTCAGTGGTGGTCGTCTTTCAGCCTTTCTTACCTTGGCCATGTCTCTGAGTATTGCACACCTTGTGCTTTTGGGCACTCCAGTGATGTTGCAGCTCTGAAATATGGCCAAACTGGTGGCAAGTGGCATCTTGGCAGCTGCATGCTTGACTTTTCTCAGTTCATGGGCAGTTATTTTGCGCCTTGGTTTCTCCACACGCTTCTTGCGACCCTGTTGACTATTTTGAATGAAACGCTTGATTGTTCGATGATCACGCTTCAGAAGCTTTGCAATTGTAAGAGTGCTGCATCCCTCTGCAAGATATCTCACTATTTTTGACTTTTCTGAGCCTGTCAAGTCCTTCTTTTGACCCATTTTGCCAAAGGAAAGGAAGTTGCCTAATAATTATGCACACCTGATATAGGGTGTTGATGTCATTAGACCACACCCCTTCTCATTACAGAGATGCACATCACCTAATATGCTTAATTGGTAGTAGGCTTTCGAGCCTATACAGCTTGGAGTAAGACAACATGCATAAAGAGGATGATGTGGTCAAAATACTCATTTGCCTAATAATTCTGCACACAGTGTATGTTAGTGAGTGTTTGTGTCTGCTAGTGAGTGAGTGTGTGTCTGTTAGTGTGTGTCTGTTAGTGAGTGTGTTTGTCTGTTACTGAGTGTGAGTGTGTCTGTTAGTGTGTGTGTGTTTCTGTTAGCTAGTGTATGCGTATCTGTCAGTGAATGTGTGTGTATTTAGAATGCGGGGCTGGGGGAAAGGTTGGGTGGGGGTGGCGCGGGGGCGCCTGAGTTTTGTCCTGCCTAGGGCAGCACAAAAAACAGGATACACCACTGATGTATAGGTATGCAATACATGCAATATAAGCTATTGAAAGAGAACAACTGGCTTTATGGTTCCAAAAACTTCCACTTACTGTATTTTATCAATGGCACAGAATGGGTCAGTATTACATGTTCTGGCTGGGGCCACATAGCACATTTACCCAGAGTACTCTAATAGAAATAGCAGGTGGCAAAATATGCTGTGTGTTACTTCTGAAAGAATACAAACTCAGGTCACAGAGCTCAGCATGTCCTGGTATGTGACAATGGAAACCTCTATAAATCATGTTACATTAACAGAACAATTATAGCACTGACCACAATGCTTTTAAACCACGATCTATGTGTATTCTCCTGGTTACACCACATATTGTGCAGACACATCTGGAGAGCACTTATTTCTTTTCGTTCCTTACAAAGTAATGCCTGTGTTAAATATCTGTTGCTTTCAGACAAAAGAACAAAAATGAATTATAAATCAAATACTTTGTTTATGTTAGGTTTATTTTATACTACAGCCAGACAACGGTATTATTATTGTATTATTACAGATTGGCAGTCTATTTATTATCCATAACTATTTTTTTTACATTGATAACAATATTTGTCTGTGCTGTTACAGAATGATAACCAAAAATGGTAGAAAGAGCAAAGATGATCCAACAGATGTACTAGTTGCTAGGTGGCTATAAGACCAGGGGTAAATAAAGACAAGAGAGACAATAAATGTTGGTCCGTTGAAATTCAAAGCTGCAATATTGTTAAAAGATCAGGCAAAGGCAAAAATATATATAACATATTAATGAAGGCAAAATTTAGAAATGCATTAAGGTTGTATTGGTGCGGGAGTGTACCTTTAAGCAATAGTATTAATACTACCTTTTGATATTATACTATTGATACTATTAAGATAAACATTTTTCGCAGCAATATCATCAATAGAACTTCACATGGTTTTATGAAGGACAAATCATGTCAGACTAATTTAATTGCTTTTTACCAGAACGTGAGTAAAAATATTGATCAGTGGTTTACACTAGAAGTAATCTATTTAGCATTTGTTAAAACATTTAATATGATCCCACACAGAAGGTCGTTGCAAGGAGTGAATGAAGATTTTTGTGGTTATGTTGAAGCTGCTTAAAGACAGTGTGCGGATAATTGCTGTCCGATGTCTACTTCTCTTTAATAAGCTTATTAATAAACTTACTTTGCTTAAAAGCAATTCATGATGGGAGGAATGGATACTGCAGCAGAGGTCATGCCAATGACGAACGCTGTAACAGTACTACCACACATCAACATGATACCAGGCATTCTGTAGGTGCTTTAGACGATGACATTCTGGAATGTCCCCCAGAAGCTGGAATAAAGGAGTGAAGTAAGAGCAGAATGTTGTTCTTTGCAGGGGGATCAGAAGGAATTGGGGAAACTGAGCAGACAAATAGCAGATGAGATTCAATAAATAAGAAAGGTAAAGCGCATTTTGGAAACAAAAATAAAAATTGTCCCATATCATGGTGGGGAAGGGACACCCAGTGCATCCTTGTGCACACAGGTCCAGACGCACCATAATACATGGCCAACTCACCCCCTCTGTCTGTCTTGCATCACCTATTCCGCACATTGTACCCTGTTGCCATGCCACCACTCCAGACCTGCCTTCTAATGCCACCTTCCATTCTCAGTTTCATACCTCACAACATTGGAAGGTATATTATTTTTAAAGGAACACTATAGTGTTATGAATACAAAATTGTATTTGTATTCCTAATCGTGTAGTGTGCCTCTGCCCTAAAGCTAATTGTACTGCTCCCCCTCACCCTCTGCACCCAGTGATTAGAAAATGAAAACCCTTTAAACACTTACCTCCTTCCGGCGCCGAGATTCCTGATCCTGCTGATTCCGTTTCAGTCTCCTCTGACGTTGGCAACAGGGAGGAACCTAATGCGCATGCACGGCGAGCACCGCACGCGCTTTAGACCTTCCACATAGGAATGCATTGAATCAGAATGCACCTTATGCATAGGAATGCACTGAATTCTGTTTCCCAGAAACTGCAATGTTTTACATTACAGGGCTATGAGAACAGTTACACCGCACCAGAACCATGTGGTTCTGGTGCCTATAGTGACCCTTTAACCAGGGATTCATCAAATACGATTAACACTGATCAATAAATCTTTCTTTTGGCGTATACCAAGCTCAGGGCCTCGTCTCATTTACTGGAAATATTACTTTGATTTGATCCTTTATCTCGACATTCAGTCCCAGCAAAATATCTATCAGCCTCTGACCTTTAACTTACATAATTGCACTGATTTCATCTTCTTGATCCATTACTGTTGTTTTCAGGGCTGGATTTAAAACTAGAATGAAGTACTCCATAGCTGTGAAAGATTTCCTGGATATACAGTAGGTAATCCACTTTTGCCATCTCTGGATTTAACTGTCCCTTAATTATCTAGACGCTGCAATATTCAAACTTCCTTAAGGGAACCTTGCCTCATATTCCCTGATTCGAAAGACTGTTTAAAAATAACCGTTAAATAAGAAGGCAGCTTACTCAGCATGCCACATACTAGTTAACCCTTCTGAATACCAGTTGGCTTTTAGTGTTTTGTTTGTAAATAAGTAAATAAGCTATTGCAAACATAATTATCAAATGTATTCACTAAAGTATGAATTGTCAGGACTTCAAATTGTATTTCAAATTTTGACTACCAGCAATTCACATTTCAGTCAATAGCACTGTTGGCATCACTTACTTTGACCGTACCAGATAATACATACATTAAAGGGATTCAATAGAGGTAGGAATACAAAGTTGTATTCCTAGCATTATAGATCCCTCTAGTCCCCCCCCCCCCAACCCCCTCTCGTGCCCCCAGCATGAAAAGGGTTAAAAAAACTTTATTTACTTTCCCTGATCTGAGCGCCGATGTCCCTCGGTGCTGGGTTGGTGCTCCAACTCCTCCAATGTCATCCGATGGGGGACCTAATGCGCATGCACAGTGAGCGCCGAGAGCACATTAGGCCCTCTCCATTTGGTCTGGGATATAATTTTTGGAAGATTTGTCAGACAAGAGTTATTTTTTGAATCCAGACAAAATTTGGTGTTTAGTGAATAACCATTTGTACTTTGTTACTCTTACTCTAGATCGGTAGTAACAGCAACATCGTATCCAGATGCACAGCATCAAATGGCAGGGTGAACTTCCAGAACCTCATCACCTTTTGTTTTCCCTGAAACCATATGAAAGGTGAATGAAGCAGCTTTCTAGTAAATATATTTTCCAGCTATTTTGCTAGCACAATATCTGAATTGCATACACAACTAGTTGAGTGAATAAAATAATAATTTACACAATTTTAAATGAAATGCACTTTAGTGATTATGGTGTTTTTTTTTATGTGTTCTTTTAAATATTTATTGCACTTTTGTCACCTTGAACACACCTGGCAATTTTTTAAACAATTCTCTTATCCTTAGGCGGTATTGCCACTGGTCACATGTCTGCTGTTCCCTGAATGTTTTGACCACACAATTCTAAATAAACTGTGAAGACTCTAAGAGTTTACTCATTAAACCAGATATTGTGGGGATTGGGCAATTTTAGGCTCAAATAGATTAAATGGACTCATTTTCCAGCTCAGTTATTTTAGCCTATAATTACATAACTTTCATAATTGAATGTTTAGTTGAAAAACAAGTCAACCTCTTGAGCATGTCTTTAAGAAAAGGATTAAGATCCTACCGGCTACAGGCATCTTACCAGTGTGGGCTCTCCCTTTACTCAACATAAGGAGAGTAAATGGGCCAAACAAATTAATGGTTCTGACTAAAACCTGAAGGACAGAGGCAATTATATGAGTTCTGACTAAAACAAAACCTAGAATTTGAGCTAAATGTTTGTTCAATCATCAAGCCCTGACATTCTAACATAATGTTATTGTCATGGAGTAACACTTCCGGGTTCGGTACTCAGCTGTGAGGAGCCGGACCCCGCTCCCCTCTGACACAGCTCTGACGGTATTTAGGGAGACTGGGCCAGAGGGAGGGTGCTTGGTGATTGATTGTGTGAGCTGCCTCTGCGAGACCGCGGGCTCCACAGGCTCAGCTACTGGGATCTACTTCCACCGGACTTACCTCTCCACAAGCTCAGACAAGCCATTCCAGCCTTTGAGCAAATGCAAGGATTGCTGCATGCCATAAAGGATTACTGGAGAACGGATACTTTGCTACTTTACAAGTGGACCATATCTCTGAACTATTGGAGGACTACCCATATTAACCTTAAGTATATCTTTCAGCTATTCTTCTACAAAATCATTTATTAATGAACTAATGCTTGCTTACTCAAACCTTCAGTACTTCAAGTTACTAATCTCATGAAGGACAACTCCCATCATGCTTATTCTCTATGAACTGTTTCTTGCTTTGCAATTACATTCAGTGCTTCAATCTACCAATTACATGAAGGACAACTCCCATCATGCTTATTCACTATGAACTGTTCTTGCTTTGCAAATATTCTTAGCTACTTGATTATTGTTCCTATTGAAGATTATTCTCATGAGCTTAAAGAATGTTACTTAATGGATCTCTGAAGAAATACTTAATAATGAACTTTGTGTTGTTGATTACTTGCAGTTCTTATTGGATTATTGCCTAAATGCAATTCATTTAAGTTTAACACTTATTAAAACTTCGGTTGAATCAAGTTACCAGAGATTCTCTCTTTTCTTAAAGCTACAGTATTGATACTTAAGGATTCTCCATTTCTTCACTATTGTAATTCGTTTACCAGTTGCAGTTGAGTTCCAATCCAAATCACCATTAGTAGCGTAACCGTTATCCTCATCATCATAAGACAATAGACACACTCTCAGATGAATACCAGCTCACACGGGCATATACAAGTAGCAACGGAAATAGCTTTTTTTTTTTTTTAATTCTTTATTTTTGAAGTGCAATGCCAGATACAGTGTGCAATTATGACAGTTAACAGTTTACAGGAGTTGATGCAATGACATAGTGGTAAAGAGGATTTGTTGCGCTTTTTTTTTTTTTTTTTAAACATAAGAAATAAACAGGTTTATCTGGGAACCCAACATGTCATCTAGACAAGGTTTAGTCTATGCAAGGTAGCGTTCCTATAATATGGTTAACTAGGGTTGCGTACAATTAGTTTACATACAAATGAAATAAAGGAACACAATCCAAGTTGGAAAACACGTTATGGCATTGGATAAACTAGCTGTGAGCCTAGAAATGAAACAGATTATGCATGTGTTAACTAGACTACTTGCTGGTAGCATCTATGAATCATAGCTTTTTTAGGGACTACGAGTAGATAGTGGGTCGATTAGTAGATTATGAGAAGGTAGTGTAAATCATCCAGCCTATATTGTTACAGGTGGGCATTATGCACAATTTTAATTTTTATGATACACTATGATAGATTATCTCACCCTGTAAATCTACGTAATAGGGTAAAGGATACGCTCAGTGCCTTAAAGCCAAGAAGTAATGCAGGTTGACCCTCGCTGGATACAAACTAATAACGAGTAACACATTCGTTTAACTTTGATAACAGGCAGAGTATCACATTTGCTGTGTTTTGTTAGGGATTAAACATACCGCTACAGAACCTGATGTGAGGCGGTCCTGTGTGTGTTTGACATGTAGCTAGCCCGTAACGTTCACTGGTAGATTAATAAAAAATAAGAACAATAATACACATAGAGAAGTAATATAAAGTGAAGTCTAAATTGGACGTAGTGTGCATATTCGCTGATCTATTGACATCATAGATTATACATGTGTAAATATTCAAGTGAGTACCTCAGGCTAGTGCTAAAAACTGACTGCAACTTTAAACTACTGGTTATAGTAACTCACACGTTGATCGGTTCTAAGCTGAAGCATTAGGATCTATAAAACACATTAAATGCAGGCTGAGTGATAATATCTACAGAAATACAGCAGTGCTCTTGTGGTGTACAGGCTTTAGATGTGGAGCATACAGTGGGATAGGAACAGAAGGATATTGGGAAGAGGAGAAAGAAGAGAACAGAGGAATGCAAAAAGGAGACACCTGGTCAACTTATGGTAACAGGGCAAACTGGGTGTTCATGTTATAGTGTCTGGTCTTCTCCAGCGCTCGGGCAGAATTGTGGCTATAGTCCACTGTGTAGTCCTGAGTCAACCGACGCCAGCTCTGCACTTGGTATGCGTGTTGGCCTCTCGAGCCTCGCGGCTGGATCGGTGGTGCAATTTGTGTGGGTCCAGTAAGTCGCCAGGCACAGCCTTAACCCTGCAACACGGAGGGGCTGCCCCCGGTACCTTCGATGCTGTAAAAGTCCCACTGTTAGCCAGCCGTGGTGTCCTCCTGTGTGTCGTCCTGCGTGGTTTGGGCTGAGTGCCACTGGGCTGTGAGTGTTCCCTCTGGTTCTTTTCCCGCTGTCGCAGTGTCCCAGCCTCAGCCAAATGGCAGCGGGGGGATGTCGCTGCTTTGGTGCGTTTCTTAATGTGTAGTCTTGGGGCCTCTCCGCCTGTGAGCTTGGTGGCTGGATGTCCCGGTGCCGTCGTCTGACCTCCCCTCCACTTGAGGACATGTGCACCCACCAGGGCTGTCCCATGTTTCGCGGCCGGAGGATTTGCTTTGCGACGTTGCCGGCCTGAGGTCTCGCCTGTTGGCGGTAGTTGAGCGCTCGGTGGCCGCTGTCGTGGAGTGCCATATGTCGGCCTATGCGTGATGGGAGCCTGTAACACCTGGTTCAGCTTTGCCCAGAAGTCCGCAAAAGCCTTATCAATCCCGGTCGCTGGTGAGTTTTGGATTGCAGTTGTATTATGCGTTGCACACGTGGCGCCCGCCATGTTGAATATGTCGTTGTGTTTCCCGCTTGTAGAGGCCACCTCGAGGCGAGGCTGATCACCGCTGGGTTGCCTCTGGGACCGGGATATCCCCCGCCGGTCCATAGGGGGGGGGGTTACGGGGCCCTGGGTGGTGTCGTCCGCTGCTTTCTAGGAGATCCCCAATGCGATTTCGGCCGCTTCTCCTTGGTTCATCAGGCCGCAGGGCAGACATCTTACTCTCCGGGGTACCGGTCGCTTAGGATTCAGAATGTCTGCAGAAGCTAGGCCCCTTTACCGTTTGTGGGGTAAGCTGCCTTATTGCTTAGTTTTCCGTTCGATTTTGGGCTGAAATCTACAGTTTATTGCTTAAAATGCAGGAGCTCCTGCGAGACACGTCTGCCCGGCATGGCAGTCAGGCCCCGCCCCAACGGAAATAGCTTTAAACTACACAAACCATGTTTCATGCCAGTTATGGTCCAAGCACCCAATCATTACTCTCCTGTATGGAATTGTGGTGGTCTGAATCCATAATACCAATCATACAGGACCAAAGAAAATGGCAAACATGATTAATATATTTATGCCAACTCATTACTGTTATAGTTAATTTTTCATTGATTTTGTGTTTTTTTGGTTTTTTTTGTAAATCTGTTTATTAAGGCATATTAAATAGCATAGAGTTGGCTCGCAGGCCAAATAACAGAGTAATGTTTCCAAGACATAAGCAAGACATGTATACAAAGTTTTAGTATCTAGTAAGTTGCAATGTAGACAGGAGCAATACGATTAACCAATATCAGATCAGGAGACCCGAGCTTCAGCTTGTGGGTCAAGAACAGATCCCCGACTGTCAGGCTCAGACATATAAATGAGTAGTACCTCAGAATATTCCAGAGATATTTGCGTGGGTGCACAACTGACTATTCTAGGTGTGATGTTGCTTTAGGTTGGGCAGAAACAATTAGCATGATCCATCCCATGAAAGCAGAGTTGTAAAAAGTGGGTTAACCGTCAGCAACGTAGAGGTTAGAATACTGGGCCTGTGAAGACGATATAGAGTACTTCCTCCTCACTTCCATTACATAACCCCTCTATCTAGTGTATCCCCAGATAAAAGCCAATATTCAGGATCTAAGACTCTGCGCTGGTGGGAGATTATCCCTCAAGACAATGTTCCACCGCGGAGCTCGAGACATATCCACCGGCTAGTACACCCAGCAAACCATTAAACCATTTAAAGAGGGGTCATTTAATCGCCCATGTCAAAGGTTACGATTTCTCAATGCATAAGAATGTACGGGCGCCACCCTGGGGTAATGAGGCGGTGAGCTAGAGCAGTGGTTGTCCAGACTTGATAGGTGTCCAGCGCAACCCAGGTCTCCAGGGTCTCCAAGGGCAGCCCCGGAGATCATGGCCTACCGTCCGTCATCAAGTCTGACCACAGGAAAGTCGTTAGTCGGTAGTCAGGTCAGTCATGTGCCGTGAGATGTCAACTATCCGTCCTGTGTATGGTCTAGCCAGCCCCGGGCCCAGATCCCCCGTGGTTCAAAGATCAGAGAGAAGAGGGTAGGGAAAGAGGTTAGAGAGGGGGGGGCATTGGAAGCTGCGCTGCGCGCCCCTGATCGTCCCCGTTCTGTCGGCAGCTGGCAATATAGAAGAACCATGGCGCCCACATTTCAGTGTGTCTGGTTACTCGGCCCGTGATGGTAGCATGGGCTTCTTCTGCCCCCTGAATATATTCCACTCTTTTTATCCACTCACTTCTAGTCGGTACCATGTCCGTTTTCCAGTGTGCCGGAATGTTAGCTTTTGCGGCGTTAAGCAGGTGCCGCAGTATCGATTTCTTGTACACTGGTATGGGTAGGGCTGAGATGTGTAATAAGGCCAATTCTGCATCCCACGTCGGTATATCTCTTAGGATGAGCCGAACCGCCTCTCTAATCATATCCCAGTAGGGAGTGATGAGCCTGCACTCCCACCAGATATGTATCACTGTACCGAGCTCCTCCTGACATCTCCAGCACGTTGGGGGAGTAGAAGGAAAGATGCGGTGGAGCAACACCGGTGTCCTATACCATAGGGATATCAGCTTATAATTTAGCTCCTGATAATAAGAGCTCATGGAGCTCTTATGTTGCCAAAGTAGCGCGGATTCCCATTGTTGGGCGGTGAGATCCTTCCCTAGTTGTCCTTCCCACTGCCGTTTAAACGCCATCCGTGTAGGGGTGCCTCCGGTGAGCAGGTGCAAGTATAGAGACGAGATTGCGTGGTCTAGGGTGGTGCCTTGATCACAAAGCTGTTCAAACCACGTAAGTTCCCGGAGGAGTCGTGCATTGTGTGGTATGGAGGCTAGAAAATGTTTCAGTTGTAGGTGGCGGAAATGTGAGAGAAAAGTAGGAGGTCTATCCCCTAGCAGCGATGAGAGATCTCGCAATCGTCCGCCACTAAGAACCGTGTATATGGGTACAAATGTACGTTCACTCTCGATAGGCCATGCCTCAGTCGGGAGCCCCCCTCCAACGTCTTCATTGTGGGTAATCGGTAACAGTGGGCTAGGCGTCGGCGACACATGTTCTTGTTCCCTCAGGGTTTGCCAGCCAAGTAGGGTCTGCGAAACTAATCCCTCGCTAGGCGTCAGAGTGGGCCGTCTTCCGGAGGATCCCCAGACCCTCGCCTCTAGCGTTGGGCCTATGAGACCTCTATCGAGGGCCACCCATTGTTTAGGTGTCGACGTTGAGTGCCAGTCCAGAACGCGCTGCAGGATAGCGGCTTGATAATACTTTTTGAAATCAGGGAGCGCTAGGCCGCCTTGTGCCCTCGGCCGGCACAAGAGGTCATGACGAAGCCGAGGGCGGCCCCCATGCCAGATATATTTGAGCACTCCTGATTTTAGGGCAGCAAAGAAGCTCACCGGAATGGCCAGGGGTATAGTCTGTAGGAGGTAGAGAACCCTCGGAAGGATGTTCATCTTAAGCACTGCTACTCTGCCGTGCCACGTAACATGTGGATAGGACCAGTTGGAAAGATCCGTTAGGATATTTTTAAGGAGAGGCGAAAAATTGCAGTCGTAACCTTCTTCCGGGTCCGTGGTCACCCATACCCCTAAGTACTTCATTTTACTAGATAGCCAATTGAACGCAAACTGTGGTTCCAGAGACCGGTATTCCTCCGGGGGGAGCGTGATGTTTAGTGCCTCGCATTTGGAAATATTAAGTTTAAATCCGGACAATTGTCCGAATCTGTCAAGTTCCGAAAGGAGGCAAGGTAGCGTAATTCTGGGATTGCGGACAAAAAAGAGAAGGTCATCAGCATAGGCTGCTACTTTGTGGTGAGTGCCATGCCATTCATAACCCTGGATGTCCGGATTCCGTCTGATCGCTCGGAGAAGTGGCTCCAGGTGGAGTGCAAATAACAGGGGTGACAGCGGGCATCCCTGTCTGGTACCATTTCGGATAGCGAAGTCGGCGGTCGTGGCCCCATTGACCCGTACCGTTGCTCAAGGATCTGTGTATAAGGCAGAGATCCACGCGAGGAACCTCTCTCCACACCCCTGCCATTGTAGCATTTCCAGCAAGTACGACCAGTTGACCCGGTCAAATGCCTTCTCCGCATCCGTGGAAAGAAGCATCAGCCGGGTCCCCTGTCTCCGAGCATGGTGTTGAACAGCAAATAGTCTCAGAGTGCTATCCCTGGCTTCCCTACCCGGGATGAATCCCGTCTGATCAGCATGAACCAGTCCGGGTAGAAGGTGTTTGAGGCGATTCGCCAACACCTTTGTAAATAGTTTGGAATCCACATTAATCAGAGATATCGGGCGGTAACTGCCGCAATATAGCGGGTCCTTCCCGGGCTTCAGGAGTACAGTGATGGTAGCAGCAACTGATTCCCGGCCCAAAGGTCCCCTTTCTCCGATCGCGTTAATGGAGTTGGTTAGCCGAGGCATAAGCAACCCCGAGAACCTTTTATAATATCCCACAGAGAAGCCATCCGGGCCCGGGGCCTTCCCTGTCTTGGATGATTTCAAGGCCATGGCTATTTCATCCACACTAATTGGGGTATCTAGGAGCCCTGCGGAGTCTCGATTCAACGTATCCACGTCCATGTCTGACAAATAGGTGCGGATTTTCTCGCGGTGTCTCATAGCTTCGCTCTCCCCGATCGGTGCTTGTAGATTATAAAGTTTCTCATAGTAGAGTCGGAATTCTTCTGCTATCAGCTCCGGGAAGGGAGACACATCCCCTGAGGTCAGTCTTAGCTGGCGAATTTGTCTGTGAGGCATGGGGCCTTTTAGTAGCCGAGCAAGATATTTACCGCCTTTATTGGCGTGGGCATAATAGAAGCCCTTGGTTCGCTGCACCGCCCTGAGGTGTCGTTTCAGAAGGAGTGCTTTAAGTCGTCTCCTATGCTCCATCAGTTCTCCATAAACAACGTTTAACTGAGAACGTTTATGACTGCGCTCAAGTGTTGAGATAGTGTGATGTAGTTCGGTCATTTCTGCCATGAACGTCTTTCGTTTTTGCGAGGCGATGCGAATAAATATGCCGCGGATCACGCTCTTATGCGCTTCCCACAAAGAGATCGGGGATATGTCCGGGGTATCATTTTCCCGAAAGTATTGCTCTAACTCCCGGTGCAGCTGATCTTGGACATCCCGATCCAGTAGTAAGGCTTCATTAAGTCTCCAGGTCCATCCAGACGGCTTGTATAGAGGGGAGGCCAGTTCCATCTCAACTGATCCGTGGTCCGACCAGGTGGCCGGGAGAATGTTGGCTCCCAACAGGCGAGAGAGTCCTTCCTGGGCGACAAAAAGGTAATCTATCCGCGAATATCGGTTGTGAAGTGCTGAGAAATAGGTGTAATCTTTCACCGTAGGATTCAGCACCCGCCAGCTGTCCACCAATCTCAGAGAGTCCAGCGATTGTCGGATGGACCTGATGTGACGTTGTGGGATACAGCTATGACCTGTGGAAGAGTCCAGTGTAGGATCCAGCGGGGTATTAAAGTCGCCACCAACAATCAGGGTCCCATCTGAGAAGTCCTCCAATTGTTGGAGTGCATTGCGGAGAAATGGTGCCTGTCTCTTATTGGGAACATAAATAGAGGCTATCGTGTAGATCTTATCAGCTATGACTCCTTTAAGGAAGAGGTATCTCCCCAATGAGTCCTGCGCTCGATCTAGTTCTTCGAATCCCAGGTTAGCTGACAGTAGGATAGCCACACCAGTTTTGTGAGTGGAAGGGTGGTTGCAGAAGTAGTTAGTAGGGAAGTGTCGGTTGCGCAATTTGGGGTGTGACTCTCCCTTAAAATGAGTTTCCTGTAGCAGTGCGATCGCAACTTGTTTTCTTTTCAATTCCCTTAGTAGGTGCGATCTACGTTCAGGGATGTTGAGTCCTCTGCAGTTCTGCGAGATAACCTTTAAGGGTGCTTTGCGGTAAGCCATGACGCGTAGTATCACTACGAGCAAGGGCTGCCTTGGTGCCGTGTGGAACTCCCAGGGAACGCGACAGTCAGTCCAATGCTAGGTGAAAAGGGGGGGGGGGGATAGCGAATAGGAGGGGGGGGGGAAGATGAGAGAAAAGTTAGAGATAAGAGTAATGGGCGTAAGGTGGGTCAGCCACAGGAGACCGGGGACCAGGGCCAGGTGTCCGTTAGGAGGTTAAAAGGAGGTATGTATCCTTGTCGTCGATACCCTCACAGAATTTGGGGGTTGTCCCAAATCTACGCCCCCCGCCCGAATGGAGGGGGGTATTCCCGTGCAGCGACCAACACTAGAGGTGTTTTGTTCCAGTACCAGCCCAGGAAACCCAAGCACTCTCTATGTGGCCGCAACTACAGCACGAGTGTAAGAATGTGGAGGCACAGCTCGAGCTCCGCCTGGAAACTATCTCTCCGAGAGACAATCGGCTTCCGTTCCTAACCGTTCCCCCGTCTACTGTAAAAGGGCTATGTAAATTCCCCTGAGAATGACAGCGGGGTCAACGCTTATAGATAGTGATATCAAAACAAGAGAGAAAGTAAATATAGATGAGTTAGGTCATTAAGTAACTAACAGAGACGACCGGCACACCCCAGGTACTACCCCATAGCAGGGTACTCCATCGGATTCCCATACCCGCTCCTCCCTTAGGATCTCATACGGTCAGCAACCTATCTTGTGGCGTAACAGCGGGTGACGTTTACTTATCCAACCCCCCAGTACCGGAAGGCCTGTGAGGACCCCTAAGACCCATCTCTCCTAAAGGGTTACATTTATCAATACCTGTATCTCCACATATATTCAAACAGATAGGTAAATACTAATAAACGGCTTAAACATTTGCTACCATTGAATTCTGCAGTCATATTTGCATTATAGTTAGTAGGCACACTCCTCCCGGAACGGGCAGGCACAGATGAGGGAGGGGAAGGGGAGAGGAGAGGAGGCGGCATGAGGGGGGGGGGGGGGAAGGAGGTGGGGGGGGAAGAAGGGCGGTCATCATGTAGAGCAGTACCTATGCCAATAGTGAGCTCGTATAGATTGTCTACATATAAACGTATGTTCTCCACCTAGAAATTCACAGATGATTGCCACCTAGGAGGACCCCACCTTTGAATGAGATATGTTAACACAACGAACTGGGCAGTGGCTTACAACGATAAGGGTTAGATTGGTTGTAACCCGGCATATAATTGTTTGTCAAAAGTGATTGCATAGTTCGGTAGGGAGGTTTACACGGCGTAACGTGCCACAGGTGCAAGCCGCCGAGCAAGGCCCTCAAAGAGTGGCAATGAAATATATAATAACATACAGTATACCAGGCAACTGACATCCGTAAATAGCAATAACAATGCGTAGGTGTATTTCCCCAAATCTCCCCCCCACCCCGATCCCGAACCCCCCACCCAAGGCCCCAACATAAGGTCCAGTGCTCAATCGAATGTCCCAGTGCATGGAGAATTCCGTTGCCCGAGGACGACCCAGTTAAAGCGTAGACATCCACCCTCCCCCCCCCCCAGTCCCCCCGCCCAAAGCCCAAAAACGTGTATATACAACATGTCCTTAGCTGAGATATCGAGGAAATTATAGTACATAAAGCAGGCATGGAGAACATAAGCGTAGGAGTCCTCAATGAAACCCAACTGGGCCCAATACCCCCCTCCCAAGTGCCAAAAACATGCCCCACAGTACCTTAGGGTATGCAGTGTAGTACGTGCGTCTCACATGGTGGTCGGGGTTGAGTCAGCCATCTTAAGCGGAGTTCCAAGACCCAGATCCGGCGGAGGTGCAGCATCAATTATGAGAGATGGGGCGGTTATTCCTCTGGTAACGTCGGGTCCCGGTACCTTCCCGCACGGGGGACAGATGGAGCCCCGGTTTGTCGTTGTCTGGGTTCCCTCTGGGCTCTCGGCGGTGGGCCCAGCGGGCCTAGGATCCAATTAGTGATAGGTTGCGACGGGAGACCCAGCTCTCCCATGAAACGTGGGACTTCCTCCGGCCATCGCATAGTGATCCAGCGATTCTGATGTCTCGCCATCAAGGCAAAGGGAAAACCCCATTTGTAGACCACATTATGATCCCGTAGCGCTGCTGTGACGGGGCGGAGAGCTCGTCTGGCTTCCAGGGTGATGGGGGACAAATCATTGAAGAGTGTAACTTGGGCTCCTCTGAAGGGCCAGGATTGCCTCTCCCGGGCTTTCGTCATGATGGTATTCTTCACCGGGAATGAGCTGAGGCAGCAAACAAGATCCCTCGGTCCTTCATCCGCGTTCCTGGGCCGCAGAGCCTTATGTGCCCTCTCAAAGTGGATCTGTGGGGGCGGGGATGACTGCATAATAAGGTGGAAGAGCTCCATGAGGGTGTCCGCCGCCACCTCGGGGCCCTCAGCTTCTGGGACCCCGCGTACACGTATGTTGCATCGTCTACCCCTATTATCCACATCCTCCAGATGACGGCGCATAGCCAGGATCAATTCTCCCTGTCTCGAAACTGCGGTGTCCGTGGATGCCATGCGGGTAGACAGGGCCGCGCCTGCTTCTTCAAGTGCAGTGATGCGGCCTGTATGCGCTGTGATCTCGGCGCGAAGTCCTGCCACTTCATTCCTCATAGTTTCCTGGATATTCGCCTCCATGACCTGTAGATCAGTTTTAGTGGCCATGGCAGCAGTCAGGTCCCTGGGGGAGTTTTCAATTCGCTCCAGAGCGGTGAGTGCTGGGCCCTGTTCCGGCATAGGCGCCATCTTGGGAGTAGCCGGGTCGCCGCTCGCACTGGGCTGTTGCTGCAGGTAATTGTCCAGGGGACCCTGCTGGGGATTCCCCGGGGTCTGGGGGTGCTCCAGGCGTTTAGTGCGCCCCATTAAGTCTGCTTAGCCGCTCTTAAAAGCTGTAATTGGGGAACGGTGGAGCGGAGCTCTGTCTTCAAGCGGCCATCTTGGACGGAGCCGGAACCACGCCCCCCATTGATTTTGTGTTCTATATTTTGTCGTTCTCCTTTTAGTATGTGCTAGTGTGTGTGCCGCAACTAAAAATATGGGAACATATGTGAAACTGATTGGCAAATACCAGTTAATTGTCACATCAATCTTTTGGGCACATTGCTTATGGAAACTTTTGGGTTGATACGTGTCTGGACAGGACATACGCCACCCACACTCGTACAATCTCGAGACTACACCCCACTTATCACAACCTGTGACCATTTATGACTAACACCATATCTGGTCTCTGTGATTGCAATACATGTATCAACAGCAAAACATCCTCCACAAAGCACCAATTAGGGTTTTACCAGCATGTTCCCAATACATATCATTTTTTCTATTGTGACTTTAATGTATTCATTGTATTATACATCTAGTGTATGTATACTACTGAACTTATGTTTTACCTCTAATGTACCGTATAACTTGCTATATATTTTCATCCCTATTTTGCTACCTCATTTCTACTGCACCATGCAACCTATATATATTGTGCATGTACATCTGCAAATGATGAAGAGAAAAACTAATAAAAACAAAATAAGCAAAACAAAATAGGTAGGTAAATGTGGATAACCCATTATAAATATTTGTTGAAACACAAGAACTAATGAAGGCAAGGCACCTCCCCAAATAGAAGAGGGGACCTGACTTCAATGAAATTACCACCAGTTGATAATCATTCCCAATTGTAAAAAGGAATACTTTGAATAAACTTTATTGGAAACATTTTATAACAGATAAGTTAAAAATAAAAAAATATATGAAAAGCAAAGATAGTGAGTGCAACACGTGTAAAGTGAATTAAAGGGACACTGTAGGCACCCAGACCACTTCAGCTCATTGAAGTGGTCTGGGTGCAATGTCCCGTGTCACTTAACCCTACAGTGGTAATTACTACAGTTTCTGAGAGTGCAAAAATTAACTTGAAAGGTTAAGTCCTCCTCTAGTGGCTGTCTACCAGACAGCCATTAAAGGGACATCCGGGTGGATAGACGACTTTTGGTCATCTAAAAGATGCTGGACGTCCTCACGCTATGCATGAGGACTTCCAGCGTCACCTTGAATCCCCATGGGAAAGCATTGAATAATGCTTTCCTATGGGGAAATCCTAATGTTAATCCGGCCATTGCGGGGGAGGGGGAGTGGGCGGAGCCTGACCCAGCGCTGAGGGACATCGGCGCTGGATTCAGGCAAGTGACTGAAGGGGTTTTAATCCTTTCAGCGGTGCGGGATTAAGGGCAGTAGGGAGATGGGCACTCCAGGATTCTACAGTGCCAGGAAAACGGGTTTGTTTTCCTGGAACTAGAGAATCCCTTTAAAAATTGGAGAGACCAGAGAGCTTATAGATCGGAAAAAGAAAAAGTGATAGGAATCGAGTCCTAATCAGTAAATTAATCTATAAATTGCCTCGTAGTCAAGCAGGGCAGGCAAAGTGTAATTTAAATATTATACTGTATATAAATATTGCAACAATGTAGCGAAAATCAGTTCCAAATAGAGATACAAGTAACAGATTAGATGGAAGAAATCAAAATATTTGAAGCTTTCAAAATGATGTAGGGCCTTTTTGTATATACAGATATATCTAAGGATAGAGTCAGCACCTGTAGTTATACGGTGTTCATTATGCAATCGTAGATAACTACAATTAAACTACATTAGAGAGTATTATGGGTACAAACTACCATACGCACAGGTAGTTTCACAAAAGACCACCCACCCCAATAAGTGCTCTTTGACAAAATCTACCCAGTTAAAGTAAGAACGCGCCCAGCAATAGAGTCAAAGTCCTTATGGTAAAAACAAAATAGGAAGTATATACTGTATATATTTAATCACTATTAAGATCCAAGTATTTGACAAAAGTGATATACTCAAGATGTCAAACCTAGTGCTAATCCAGGGGATACCTTTAAACGAGCCCCCTCAACCTCCCTAAAAACATACTGGTAGCTGATAAGTAATTAGAGAAGATAAGATTCATTAGAGGAAAGCCTTAATATGTCAGTCTTCTAGTTTTATCTAACTCATTACATTCCCCCCAATCCACTGCTTAAGCCAGTCCCCTAAAAATTCAGTCTCCCAATCGCTATAAACCTGCCTCCTCTTATGAGCAAAAACCTCCCATTCAAAAGTAGTGAAATATAAAATCAATAACCCCACATCGGCTCATGAAGGGTCAGAGACAATGTTACAAATCATTGGTTGAGTCATTGTAACGGTGAATGCAGCAAATTGCTGGCACTGACTGCAGGGAGACTGCCTGGGTTGCCAGACAGGTCCCTCGATCGCGATCTGCATCATGGCAAAGGGCTTGAGGGTGGGCACAATCCTAGTGAAGGACGGCATAGCACGCCCTTACTCCATTAATGGGCTAACATCTGGGACCTAGGCTTGTGGCTAATCCTGCTCTTCACCTCCTCATGTTGTTTCTGTATTGTGATCCACGGTTTGCATGTCTCCATAAGCAAGCAGGTGTATTTAATAAAATAGCCACTGAATGCATATGAAAGTGCAAATATAAATTACGTAGTATCCGTGAGAGGACGTAATATGATGTCTTGCTCCAGATGTCCTCATACGTGCTTAAGCCAAAAAAGCCAAAAATGCAGATGCTAGCTGAATTCTCCTAAAGCACTAACCGGGGTTTTACTAAACTGCAAATTTTAACAAAGGAAATCTGAATTGAAACGTTGAGACTTTTAGACATTTAATGCCAAAAAATAATAATTTTATTCTGCTACACACATTACAAGTCGCAAGTAAGACAAATGGGATGACGGCCATTTTCGTAGCTATTTAAAACCAAATTCTGAAAACCTTTTTCTGACATTGAGAAAAGTTGAGATAGCAAGTTGTTAATTGACACCCAAATGCCTTAATAGAAAAACATATATTTTTAACATTGATAGAATTTATACATTGTTCTAAATTTTCTGAAAATATTATTTTTAATATTTCGTTCCACAATTATCCCTACAAGGCAAAATGTGGTCCAACGATTCCACTTAGATGGTTATATCCAAGAGCCTGCGTTCAGCCGTTGAATCTTGTTTAAGGAGGAAAAGGTGTTATATAAAGAATTAGTTCATATTATTACCTATGCTGCTAATATCTATATATCTTTATGACGTAATTATTTTTGTAGCCCCAGTCTATTTGAATCCTAACATATTTCATCTGTTTTTGTCATAACAATATGTATAAAGTGATGTTAAATCCAGACATGATATTTATGGTACTTTCTAAGGAAATAAATGTAGGGATTAAGGGGAAATGTGAACAGGAGATCACTGTCACTAAACTGTCATAATCCTGATCCGTTTTTGAGTTGTTAGGCTATGACAAATACTGGTCTGATTTATATAATAAGTACATGTTACACGTTTACATAGATCTATATTTAGAAAGTGTCAACACATGTTACTTGAATATTCTGCTGTTTTCAGTGACCGGAACTCTTCCTTTCCTTACCCACTGTGCCTAACTGCAAGTTCACCTCTCCCCCTCCCCCTCTCCCCGGGTTAATGGGGTACACTTTTATAGCAGAAGCATGTAGCTCACGAACCCACGTACCAGAAATAGCTCCCTAGCTGCCCTAGCATGATAACAGGACCATACCTAAATCATTATGTCAGCTAGCCAACAGCCAACGCAGGTAACACCGGCTATATGACCATGCCACTAGACCCCCAGGCTTACGCAGGCCACTACCCAAAATAAAATTCCCTCAGCTCATGGCACTTGGCTATTAAACTCCACATGTATGTCACACAACATTGTTCAAGTCTAACGATATGTATATGCCATTGCTGTATTCTTTCTCACTGTTATCTTTCTTCTGTAACACTCAACTTTTATGCTGAAACCATGAAAATAAAGAATAAAAGAGACACATTACTGGGAGTATTATTGCTGTGGAGCTTCGTTATACACTCAGACACACCAACATATTAAATCAGACACTCTCAACCAATGAATAACATCCAAAGCTGGTATGCTAGTGCAGACCGGAAGGACCACAGTAAGTGCCACATAAATGTGAAATGGTTCGCAAACATTTTGACGGCTGACAGGCAGAGTCATGTGACTCCAAGCACCATAGCCACTGCAATGCACTGTAGTGGTCATGGTGCTTAAAGTATCTCTTTAATTCACTATAATGCAATGTTTTGTGAATAACCACCAGAGTGTTCCTGGAGTACGAAATCATCTAATATCAGCTCAGAAATAAGTACACACATGCCTTTCTACAGCTGAATGGCAATTTAAACAATGACAACGTAACAAGACTTTCCTACACCACTGAGGTTATCAGACCAAGAAAGAACAAATATAAGGTATGCATGCAGACACTGCAATTCATAGGGCTTAGCTTATAGCTTGCCTTTCATTTGCTATGGCAAATATTTATCTTGTAATCAGTGTATGGGTTAGTATGTTAACCAGATGACCTTGCCGGATTATATTTCAGCTCTGTCATGCTGCAAATACAATATTTATTATATTCACCTTTTTGCTAATATTGATTGGTATTGCCAGTGCTAAATGTGTATGTTTTTTTGTTTTTTTTTGTATATATTTTTTTAAATGATCACTATAGGGTCAGGAACACAAATATGTATTCCTGACCCTATAGTGTTAAAACCACCATTTAGCCCCCCTGTGCCCCTCATTCCTCCATAAATATAGCAAAATCTTACTGTATTCAAGCCTGAAGCTGTAACTCTGCATGCTGTTTGCCTAAAAAAAAAAAAAAAAAAAAAGCAGTCTGCTGACATCATCAGAAGTGGTAGCCTGATCCAATCACAATGCTTCTCCATAGGATTGGCTGAGACTGACAAGGAGGCAGATCAGGGGCAGAGCCAGCACAATTCAAACACAGCCCTGACCAATCAGCATCTCCTCATAGAGATGAATCGAATCAATGAATCTCTATGAGGAAAGTTCAGTGTCTGCATGCAGAGGGAGGAGACACAGAATGTTTGGATGCATTTTAGGCAGCCATGACCCAGGAAGGATCTCTAACAGCCATCTGAGGAGTGGCCAGTGAAGTTATCACTAGGCTGTAATGTAAACACTGCATTTTCTCTGAAAAGACAGTGTTTACAGCAAAAAGCATGTCGGTAATGATTCTACTCACCAGAACAAATTCAATAAGCTGTAGTTGTTCTGATGACTACAGTGTCCCTTTAAATAAACAAACACTGAAGAAAATCCTATTTTTTGAAAAACTAAACTGAGAACATGTATTATTATATATGCACAATCAAAAATATGCACACTCAGAAATGTTCCACCTTTACCATGCTTCAGCTCCCATTTCTCCAAATATCAACTTTTTCTCCAATCAACATTTGATGTTCAGACAGAATCACTTTCCAAACATCTTGTCCTCTTTTTTTTGACTCTGTTGGAGGAACCTGCAAATTCCATTGGTTGCGGAAAGGCCATTCCGTAAATTGGGATTTACCAGGAAATAAAAGTGAATTTCAATATTTCCATATTTATCCGGATTAGAAGGATTAGAATAAAGTAGCAAATTAAGAACATCTCATTTAAAGGGGAACTGCCACTTCCCTGGTGTTTTAATATTATGTTTACTTTCCTCTATGTGTAACAAATATACGGGGTAAAAATAAAATGAAATGTAGAAATCCGGGTCTCTTTATCCTGCAACTGGGTGCCTCTGTCTTAGCTTTATCTTTACCTCTCTCGTCTGTCAACACTATTTTGTTCTGTCAATGACTTGCTATATAACCTCATGGATGTATAGGGTTGGAGAATATGTAGCAGCTATATAAATGTTAATAATAATAATGATATAAGAATAAAAACCACATCTAGGCAATTTTTTGAGTGTCTAAAATAGTGCATCATTCCTGTAAACCTCTTAACATCAGTATCCCATGAAGAGAGACGCTGGTAGACGGTGTAAAAGGGAGGACCATTGACATTGACATGAGCCGAGTCAATGATACCATTCAAAGAGGGCAAACGCACCTGTAAAGGAGATTGGTTCACATCAAAATTTGGACGCTCGACCTGTTTTAACCCCTTAAGGACACATGACATGTGTGACATGTCATAATTCCCTTTTATTCCAGAAGTTTGGTCCTTAAGGGGTTAAATGCATGTCAGAATGCCGGCCAATAAGCAGGTCAGCCCACTAAGGGTAGACTGTGCAGGGGAGTGCTGTTACATGGGTCACCATTGAAATTGGGATGGTTAAGAGGCCTGTTTCTACAGTTTAGATCATATACATGCGTTAATGCAGAGATGCATCAGCAATGTTGCCAGATGCATCAGCAATGTTGCACATGCAGATGGTTGTGAAGAAGCACAAACTGAATCCTGCAACAGAAATGTCAACAGAATGCTACAGGGTACCAGAGGATCCAGTATGGTAGAGAACAGTACAAATAGCGACTATTAACGTGATCACGGGTCTCTGCAGAAGCAGGAGAGAATTCTTCCTCCTTATGATTATAAGGAGGGAACAGCTCGCTATTTCAATCCCAGGGTTGTCAACATGATATTTGGTGTAGCAATATGCAGAGAAATCTTGTACTATTATTATAATTCAATATATTACCAGGTAAGCGGCCATGTTTTTTTTTTGTTTGTTTTTTTATAACACAACCTTTAGATGATTAACATAAGTTGCATATACAAATCCAATAAAACCAAAAGAGAAGCCTGAGGGCTAATTTACAAGTACAGCAAATATCTTGAACAACTTGTAATGATGGAATAAATTGCAGGCTGTGAAATCATTTGGTTTGTCAGGTTATCTTGCCTTCCAGCAAAAGCTGTATTCAGAATCCATTGAAAAGCAGAGCTGCCATTAGCGATATTGCTTATTAATAAATTCTGAAGTGATTGAGGTGTGTTCCATAAGGCTTGGTCCTATTACGAAGCACAGTGAGTCACTTGCCTGAGGTTTGAACGAAGCACGAGCAGACACAGGGTGTGCCTTTAATCATTTCAATGTTATGTCCCTTGCAGTTGTGTTATGAAATGGGCAATCAGAGGTGGTTCTATGTTTTAATGGCCCTTGGAAACAAAATCTAGAGTGGTGATGGATTTAGCTATAAACTCACCGAGCAACACTTAGTCATCCAGTAAAGTGTCAATTAATGTAAATTCAACGTGAATTCTAAAGAGAATTTCAAATTTCTTTATAAATGCGTTTTCCCAATTCCGCTATTATGACCTACAAAATTAAATTCCATTTCAATTCACTTTAAATTCCAAACACACTTCACACTTCAGCGAGTAACCCTGAAAATTTTATAATATTTGTTCGAACATGTAGTGCAGTAACATAAACAATTTGTTCGTCTATTTATTATCTAGTATTAACATATGTACGTGAAGCTAGTGTAACATCTGTTACTTTAAAATATTGTAAGCTGAAGGTCACGGCCTGACCGCTAAGAGGAACCGACGCACAAAGCAACAGCTCCTGAGCACAAACGCAATTTAAGCGGATTTTACCACAAAAGGCACCCTAATTGGGCTCTTAAACAGTTGATACCGGGCAGAGGTCACCGAGACCTTCCTAAAGACACCTCAAAAGCGGAGATACTGCTTGGCGCCGACATGCGGCCTACTCACGCGGGCGGCGCGGGAGAGACGGCCGCTCTCCCGCTGCTTGCCTATCCGGCACACACCCTGCTGAGCCCACGCTCCCCCCCCTACGGACCGGCGGGGGTCATCCCGGTCCAATCTCCACAGGACCGCAGAACCCTGCAAGCACATGAGACCGCACTTACCACACACCCAGAAACCAAGATGGCGGCTGCCGACCGGGCTCCTGGGCCTCCACTCACCCAACCTATTCCGGCACAACGGATAAGCGAGATCTCCCACGAGGACCGCATAGCAGCGGCCTTTGACCTTTTTTGGACCAGACTGGCACAGATCCAAGCAGCCGCAAAGATCTCTCGACTGTCTACCACCATAACTGCACACGTACCGGCCCTGAAACGCACAGTCATGCCACAGGCCAGCAAAACGCAGCAAGGGGCACAAGGGTCTCTGCACAAACTTAAAGACCGCGGACCACGCATCCGACGCCGCCGGCCCAGGTCCCAACACGCTCGGAGAGCTGTTCAACACGCTCCGCCGTTGCGCAAACCAAAGAGGCGCACACGAGGGGCATTTGCTCGGCCTGCAGCAGGAGAAGCCTCTTTCAATTATCGGCCCATCTCCCACCAGCGGGGATACTTAGCCGCAACCAGCATTCAGAAGGACCCTGGCGGAGCAAGATGGCAAGGCACCACGTGGAGCCTAAGCGAGGTACAGCTTTACACCCTACCAAAGGACACTAACTCACATGAAACAAGCCCACGGAAGAGCGATCACAAACCTCCCCACAGACTGGGTGTCGGATGAGCAGATGTGAGGATCCGGACTGCCGGCTGGCCAGCTCTGGTGATGACACCGACAAAGACGACCTGGCGAACACATATACTGAGTTTGCATCCATGCATCCATGGACATAAACCTATACATAACATTCCAACACGTTACACACAACACGTGGCACGACAATAAGCTACCCTAGCAAGCCCTAGGGCACAGTCACCCATCCAAAGCAGCGAGCATGTTATCATATTTCGACTTAGCATAAGTGTGCATAAAATGTATAACCTGAACCCTATGTTGATTCTGCTGCAGATGAATATCTTGCAATCACAGAAATGTTGTGTATAACGCACCCATACTACGTCAGGGTTCTTATTACTCATGTTATATCACTACTGATCCCTTTAAAATTGCATAAGCTTTCC
This sequence comes from Pelobates fuscus, assembly GCF_036172605.1. Lineage (NCBI taxonomy): Eukaryota > Metazoa > Chordata > Amphibia > Anura > Pelobatidae > Pelobates > Pelobates fuscus. Next base: position 91,238,191 of record NC_086317.1, on the reverse strand, counting down.
CAAGCAGTATTTAAAGGCGACCGAACCGGTCCCTGATGTCAACAGCCCACTGAAACTAACTAGAGGCATAGACCCACAAAGCTACTTGCAGCGACAGGTGGTGGCCTGATACTGGGGAAGGGAAGTTTAACTCAGGGCTATAGGGCAATAACCTAACCCTCCCTGCAACAACCAAACAACCTTGCCACCTTAGTTACCTATACCTAGCTTGTATGCAGCCTAGTCTACCCCAACCTTATTAAGGTTACTCTTGCTAATGTTATACCAGCGTACTCAACGTAATTTAACTGAAATTGTTCCTCTATCATCTTTGTCACATACATGCCTAGCGTAAAATGTTTAATACAACTACTAATGTCACAAAGCTTGTAATTTTACAGTTAACCAACAAGCCTGTTTAACCTTTAACGAACACTCGACTTGTATTAACCTATTAGACTCATACCAAATAGACAAAGCGGATTATCACTCGTTTAACTTTTAACGTTTAACTATTAATATGCCTAAATCCTCTAGCATGTTATTATATATAAGCAATGTTTATTAGCCTGTTATATTCATTCATTTTTAACAAAAATTGTGCAAATGTAAAAAAAAAAAAACACGTATATGTCTGTATGAACCTGCCTGTACCTGCTTTGTGGCTACACGGGCCTGCATGTAAAATCTTTTGCACCAAAAATAAAGAATTACAAAAAAAAAAAAATATTGTAAGCTCTATTTTTCTCCTGACATTAACTCAAATCGAACTAAGCCGTGTTTTCAGGAGAAAGACGAAATAATCCGGAAATAGACGCCGATTGACGTCATGACGTACGGAACGTAATGACAAAGCGGAAGAGCGTCAGGGGCAGTTTGAAAAAGAGCGCCAAACTTTCCTGCATATAAACGAAGGATTTGCAGCAGTGGACATACTCCGGATGAAGGCGAAAGCCGAAACGCGTTGAGGGACAGGACTGTTTTCACTTTTATGGGACTTGATTTTACCGAATTGTTTTCAGCTTTATTTTAATAATAAATTTGTTTCCATTTCAACTTTCTAAATGAAAGTGAAGGTACCAGCAGCCAAGAAAAAATTTCGGAGGTTCCAATAGAAAGTCCTGGTTTTCCACTGCTTACAAACCTGAAGTTTGAGCCAACTTTTAAGTGGCTCTGGATTTGTGAGTAAGACCATTACTTACTGCACAAATACTATATGTCAACAATATTACCCTGTCTTTCTTTTTGTTTTAAGATTTTAGATTGACAGACCAAGTTTGGGTAAAGTTGTTTTATATTGAGTGCTCTCACCAATTACATATTTTCTATATCACTGTTTTTTTGTGGAGGTGTGGCCCACATAGGTGATTGTAGCACCATTTATATTTTTAGGGATTTTTTATTCATCTTTTACTGTTTAACATAAACACTGTTTTTGGAACCTAAAGTGAATTCAATGATATTTCAAATTTAAGGTCAAAATAGCCTAAATGGAAAAATTCTCAAAGTTCGCTAGTCTTTAGTTTGGCTACTTTGAAAAGAACGTACTGCCCTGCAAGGGTTTGAAACATACCACTTACCTTTCATCCCACGTCGTGCTGCTCTCCTTACTGATGCTTTCCCTCTTTGACTGAGATCAGCTGTGTTGAAGATCTCATCTAATCCAGTGCTTCCCCATTGGGGTAGATTCGGGGGCTCATGCTCACACACTGCAAAACGCTGCACTGAGCCAATCAAAAGTTGTTCTGTGAGCAGCATTTGATCTATAACTGTGTTTAATTCTGTTAAGACAGCCACTTGATGTTAAATGTTAAACCAATTGAAACATTGCCGTTCCGAAAGAATGCTAACGTTTTACATTGCAGACTTGAACACTTTAAAATTAAGTGGTCTACGTGTCTTTAGTGTCCCTTTAAACTTGAAATTTACTTTGAATTCTTACTTTAGAGATTAACCCTGAATAGGTCTATCGCGGTTAGCTCAATTCCTGCCAATTCTCACTTTAGTGAATAACTTTGTATGTTTTAATCTCTACTACTTTTTTCCTCTCGTGCCTAAGGCTACCTAAGATGTGGATGTGCAGCACCCAATTCTCATGAATTTCAACCATGCCAAAATAGTCACGCCAAAACCACAGCACCAAAACTTCCTAAGCCTTGCAAAAGCCATCCTTACACAAAATATACTGGTACAAAAATGTCCGGAACCCACCCTTATCCAAAATATAGCAGATTTCCATACATTTTGCATTACCTGCTCTTATATAAATAATATACATTTTTACTAAATTGGTTAATTGGAGCAGACATGTATGTAATTGTGGTTGTTTCATTGTAAGACACACTCCAAGGTGTCTTAAAATGTAATAAAAACCGTATGTATAATACAAAATATTTCTTGCAAAGATTTAAGTATTTCCATGTGTTAAACATTTCTCCTAGGTGCTGAATGCCATAGAAATGCTCCTCTTATAATGTCTGCAGACCAAAAAAATTTTTTTTTAAAAAATAAAAAAATACAGTTCTCTCAGCCTCTGCTCCACTGACCCATGTAATGAAGCAAGACTGCTTTTTAAACTCCCTACTCCCAACAGGAAACCTAACTAGAACGTCTAAAGCAAGCATTGAAGTGTATTCACCAAGGGTCAAATTGTGGAGCAGAGGTATCCAGAGGTGGCTCCCCAGCTGCTGTAGATCTGCAACTTACATGAGCACAGCAAAGCATCATGGGATCTGCGGTTCTAAACCAACTAGGTAACCTTTGGCCTCCTCTGTGGCAGATCATTTTCAATAGAGTTGCTCAATATTGGATAAAATAGCCAGAGTAATGAAAAATCTCTAACTTAGGGGTCACTTAAATATTATTCTTAAAACCCAGTTGAAAAATATCAACAAGCTTCGGCATTAAATGTTTCTGAATTTTGTGGGGAGATCCGTACAGACAATAACTACCCGTCTCTAATTTTTTTTTTTTTTTTTTTTTTAATTCTTTATTTTTGATTGTGCAGGTAGTTACATGACATTTCCATACGCCACAACAGCGTTCATATAAAGATTCATATAGGATTGTTCGTGGCATTAGTAATTGCACATTTTTTTTTTTTTTTTTTTTAGCGTAAACAAATTCAATATAACAGGTTGAACTGTGGTTAACAGATACTTCACTGTAGTTTAGCATGCAAGTGAGTTAAAATGAAGTTACTATGTATTATCACCTTCCAGTATGTGCATTAACCTGCAAGTCTGGATAAAAACAGTTGTTGTCTGGTAGGTAACGTTACATGCATACAGAACAGGACATTTGACTGATGAATCAGTCTTAGGAAACGTCAGACTTGAGAGTGTTACTAGAATAGGTTAATAGAATAGGTTAAATCATAAGACACCTGCGAAACTGCCTCTCCGTAAAGGTAAGGCAACCTGCCAAAAACATGTAGGTAGCTTGGGTCGAGCAACAACAATCAGGCAGATCTGGCTAGTCCAGCTTTGGTGTAGCAGTTTAGGTAGATTAAGAAGGTAACATTAGGCTGAGAACATGCTAAGACATAGTAATAGTGTGCAAGCTTGTGTGGCCTGCCGTTTGCAGTAAGTAGGTTCCGTGGCTAGGCGTGTGTCTTAGAGTGTGGGAGAGTTGGTTAATAATGTCGCTGGACTTACGCCTCTGTGTGTCGCTACTGGTAGTTGGTTGGTCATCTAGGGTATGGGGGGGGGGGGGTTTGAGGGGCTGATTTCAGGCCCCATTGGGCCTCTGTTGCGGTGTATAGGTTCGTGTATATCAGCTGTTGGGAGCGAGTTGAGCACACAAGTGATAATGAACAAATCTAACAATAAAAACTTAAAGTGTTGCAGTTGGGTAAGTTGCGGTACCTTATGGGTAGCCGTCAGAACGCAAAGGGCAATCTAGTATCCTCCCAGGCTGGGGTGGCGGCAAATACCGTGGATGAGTGTCTCACTACACCCCTGTAAGGAAAAACAAAAGTAGCCAACGGCCTGAAATACACCGTAAAGTAAAAAGTAAAGTTAGCATGTGCCTGCAGGCAGTGGGTAATGGGTAACCGTCCTCACATGGATGTCTGTGTGGACTCAGATCTTTCGCTCAGCACTCTACCTGGAGTGCTTAGGCATAGTTACTCCTGCACTACGTATACATAACTAGCATTACAAACTTTGATAATGAATAATCTATTGAGGCTAAATGCCGGAGAAAACACGCATGAGTCATTCGGATTAAGAGTAAGTCCATTGGGTGGTAGTGGGATGATCGGCTCAAATAGTTTTAGTCCTCAAGGCAGACAGTTTGTAATTCCTTCTTGTTCAGCCTACATCGGTCAGGTAAAGGCCTGGTGCCCCTATAGCATGTGGACAGTTCCTCTGAAGGTGGGAGGTCGAGTCGGAGAAAAATGCACTTGCCATTCTTTGTGTCCGTTAGGGGTTAATCCACTGTATGAACAGTGCAGTTCTTATAAACCAGGGAACTATTGCGGCGGGAAAGCGAGGATCCTTATTTCACGGAAGGTGTCATGGCTGGCTCGGTGATGGTCCCGTTGGGGAGGTTCTTCTCGGGACAAATGTCTCGGAGGTGGCTGGATTCCATGTATGAGTGGCGTTGTGTCTAGTCGGTTGTTGCAGTGCGTCGTGAGGAAGGCCCCAAACCGTTAGGTGTCTTCTTGCCTCTGTTAGGTCGGCTATCAGGTAAGAATCTTCCCCCTTAAGCACCTGTAGTTTGTGGGGTTTGCGCCATTGATACTTGATGCAGTGTGTGCGGAGTAAGGCGGTGAGCGGCTTAAGGGATGCGCGCCATGCCATCGTACCTCTAGACAGGTCCGCATAGAAGGTGAGGGACATATCTTCAAAGATGTAAGGAGAGTGATCCCTAAGGGCGGCCAGTAGTGCCGATTTGTCTTGGCGCTTCTGAAATGTAAGTATCGTGTCCCGGGGTGCCGCCGCCGGGGCCGTCGTGGGTTTGGGTATGCGAAATATGTTTTCAATGCACATACCTTTGGCCTGTTTTGTGGGGAGGATTGTGCTCACCAGGCGTCGTATGAGGTGGGGGATTTCGGCGTCGGAAATTGAGTCCGCAATTCCCCTTACTTTGAGGTTTTGAGCCCGCCTCGTGTCTTCTATCGCCGCCATTTTCTGGTCTACTTGCAGGTGCTGGCGTTGTAAGGAGGCCACTTCTCGTTGTAGCGTGGTGAGTTGTTGGGTATAGCTCTTGGAGTCTCGTTCGACGGTGCTCAGTCGGTCTGACAGGCCCTGAATATCTTTTTTCATACCCGCCATGTCAGCCTGGAGGCCTAGTCGCAGCTCCTTCAGCAGCTCCCTCATCTCGGCCTTCGTGACCGGGGACGTATCCGACGGAATCTTAGGCTGCATCTGTGGTCGGGTAGTGGGTATGGTCACCTCTTCTTGGTCCGAGGTTAAGGCATCAGAGTTGGTGAGGTCGTCTGCAAAGTCTGCATAGTCCGCCATGTGGGACTCTTGGGCTTCACACGCTCTCCGCCATAAGTCTCCAATGCTTGCGCCTGGGCGAGTCCCGTCCGATTTAAGTTTTTTGTTTTTCTTCCCCATTGCTCCCTATATCGTCGGGGTAAGCAGCGAGGGTTTTTTGTCGATTTCTGGGGTGATATTCGTAGATTTGGGCAGTATATTGGCTTGTGCAGCACGGAGCTCGCTGAAGTTGCGACCGCTCGCCCGTCTCTAATTTTTAATGTATGAAATGTATGAAAACCCATTTATCAACAGCTTTTTACTTTCAAATTTAATATGCTAATTTCAGGGTTGATACATGCTTGATAAATTATATTTAATGACAGAATTCAATGGAAAATATACAAATGATTTTGAATGTTTTCATATTACCCTAAGTCTCCCCAAGTGAAATTTATTGGCTCTCGATAAGCCTAAAGTTGCTTATATTAAATTGCTCTGAAGCATTAAAAAAGCTTATCACGAGTCCAAAAAGCCACCATAATCAAATAGCTGACAATCAACTCATAGTCATATGCTCAATTCAACTGTCTTACTGCAACAAATGTGGCCAAATTATTATTATTATTATTGTCATTTATAAAGCGGCAACATATTCCACAGCGCTTTACAATTATAAAATGGGGGTATTTGACAACGAGTAATTTACATACAGAATAAGAGGTGAAGAAGACCCTGCTCAAACCAGCTTACAGTCTATGAGGAAGGGGTAAAGACACAAGAAATAACAGCATGTCAGAGGTGGTATGGCTTGATGGATAAGATGCCTGTGTTAAAATAAGCTGGTAAAAGTGGTGTGTGGAAGACCTAAACAGTGACAGGAGAGAGTGAGCTGGGCTATGGAATAGTGGGAACTGCCAAAGACCTACGTATATCCTCTGTCCGTACTCCCACCTCTAATGCTCATCTCCAAGATTTCTCCAGGGCTGCACCTCTTCTGTGGAACTCCCTTCCCTTCTCCGTAAGACTTTCACTCAGTCTCCACTCATTGAAAAAATAATTGAAAACTCATTTTTTCAAGAAAGCATATCAATTAAACTGTTAGCAGGTTTTTACCTCCCATGACTCCTATCCTGCAACTGTTAAAAATGACCTACTAAGCCCTCAGTGAATAATTTTCTAACAACCTACTTCGTACCCCTACTTTTACCCTTTGTGTCACTATACCCCACTCCCTCTAGAATGCTCATTGAGCAGGGCCCTCCATCCCTCTGTTCCTGCACGTCCTATTGTCTGGTTAAAATGACATGTCTGTTAGTCCACCCATTGTACAGCGCTACGGAACGTGATGGCGCTATATAAATAATAAAATAATAATAATAATAATGAGGGCAGTGAAATGAGAGAAGTATCACCAGGAATATGATAAGCTTTCCTAAAGAGGTTTATTTTTAGTAATTTTTTTAAAGGGCTGGAAGCTAGGCGAGAGTCTGATGGCACAGGTTGGCAAATTCCAATGAAACGGGGAGGCCTTGAAAAATCTTGCAGATGAGAGTTGGCTACATTTTAGTTCCTGCTGCTAATCCATAGATGAGCAGAGGCGGCAGTTAGCACCCGGACATGGAAAAGGCTTGGCACAGCCCTGTTCACAGAATTCAGAAACTCTAACTTCACATGTGCGCTGTCCTGGCTTAGTAGTAGGTAGGGTCTTCTACGTCCTGCAGCTGCCCAGTATAAGTACAGCATCTGCACAATGTGGATGGGTTTTGGATGGGCATGGAAGAAGTATATTTGCCATGTACAAATTTATTTCAGGAATGGAGCAACTTTAGTGCGACTGTAACGGCAGGATCCTTGCACCATAACCACTACTCACATGTTAGTTGCTGTGCTCTACAATAAATATAGTTTTTCACTAGTGAGCCATAGTTCACCATTTGTACCTTCTGTGTTTTATTTTCTACTTTTACCGTACCATCAATAACATGAAGAAGTTATAGTACTTAGTGTGGCTCTTAGGTCTCAGCATTTTTTTTTTTTTTTTAATTCTTTATTTTTATTGTGCATCGATGAAATACAGGTTTGAGATGCCATGACGGCAGCGACATGCATTTGTACATCAAGAGATTGTGTCATGGTAGATGAGGAATGTGCACATTTTATAATTATGATAAAACAAGCTTAACTTTTAGATCTAAATAAAAGATCTGAGTGGATACACGTTTACAGAAGTACATGGTATATGCTAGGTAGGAGCTAAAGTAAAATGAAGAAATACATAATATATCATACTAAGATTAACACAGAAGATATGATGCCACTGGCTCATCTATACTTATATGAGAATGGGGATATAGGAATTCCCACGTTGCGGCCCTGGCTAACTGTGGTGAGAGGAAATTATTTGTAACTCTATGCCGTGTGGGTAACAAGATAAAACTAAATAAAACAATGAAACAAAATAAGTGCACTAAGTGCCTTCTCAGCCAAGTGTTGTAGTTATAGCGCTAGTCTAGCTGGTTTTAATGCTGCTGTGTGTGGCCTAGCGTGGAGGGAGGCCTATGGCTGAGGAAGCATTTGTGGCTAGCCAATACCCATCTGTGGCTGTATATAGTCCAGATCCGTGGAGTGTCCAGTCAGCCTAGAGAGCTGCGAGGCTTTGGGTGTCCCTGCTGTTGAGCTCAGGTAAATGATAGCTCGTGGTGTAGCGTGAGTCTTCACCTGGGATAGCGAAGTTCCTCCATGTTGCTTTTCGGTACGGCATGTGTGGTCCCTCCGAGGATGTGAGTTGTGCCATTGGGTCGCATCAGGATTGAGTCGGCAGTGTCCAGCAGACCTCCTCGCTGTCAACATTGTTGTAGTGGGGCACCTAGTGGGTTGTAACCTGGTGTGTCTCCCCAGGTGAGCTGGCTCTGCTGCGGCTGATGCTTTGGGTCTCCTCCTTCGGCTATCACAGCGTGGGGTTGTTGCATCAGGACGGCGGACCCTCTGCTGCCGCTTAGTATGACCCAGAGCTCGTGCGTTCACCAAGGAGCGTGAGACCCCTGTGGTGTGTAGTCGCTGTGTGGGGGTTACCCTCTCTTGGGCTCCCCGGTTTTCAATGCGAGCCCAAAACTCCTGGCAGATCCGGTCAAATTGAGCGTTGAAGCGTGTCTGCCAGCAACGGCTTCCCGAGCCTTCAGGAGACAATGTAGCCCTCGACTCGGTCGCCATCTTAGGTTTGCCATGCGGCGTGTGCTGGTCGGAGGGAGACTTTGCTTTTGTGTGAAGGATGACTCCCTCAACGGGGACCGGGATAACCCCCACCGGTCCATAGGGGGGGGTGCAGGGCTGTGTGTTTGATGCAGGCCCGGCGGTGGGAGACCGGCCGCATCCCCCCCTCGCCGGGCCGTCAGGCTTGGTAGGCCGCATGATCGGACGTCGCTTGTTCTCGGCTGTGTCTGCGTGATATGGTATGCTCAAGGTGGTCCCTCCAGCAGTGCCCTTCTGCCACTTGTTGAAGGCTGTTTTCCGTCTTAATGGGCTTTAATAGCCTATATTTAGTTTAGTTAGGCAGGAGCTGATGGGAAACACGTCCGACCATCTTGGCTGTCCAGGTCTCAGCATTTTTAAATGGTTTGGGCTAGGTTTGAATTTATTGATAAAACAGCCCTGTACACAGCTTTATATTATACTAGATGGTAATAAACAGAATGCACATCTAACATTGCTAGAACAACAAAACAATATTACACTAATATTTCTAATACTGACCGGCAGTAATGAAGGTCGGGCTCTGAAAGCAGTTGGGGAGACAGACACAATACAAACATACAGCTGAGATCAACTGGCATATTCACTCGAGAAAAATGCACAAAATCAACTCTGTGCTGGCCAGATTCATGCCGTTACCTTTTTAGGTAATAATTATTTCATTCAAAATGTTAAAGATGTCAGTTCTATAATCTCTAGATTATTTTGCATATTTTTAGCATTCTAACAGAGCACTGAACAGAATGTAAGGTTTTGGCTTTTTTTGCTTATAAAAAAAAAAATAGAGTTCCTATTCTGATTTATATATGAGTTTCTAATGATTATTGTTAATGTCCACTTATTGTACAGCCCTGCGGAATCTGTTGGCGCTTTATAAATGGCAGTAATAAATAAATAAATAAATAAATAAGTAATTTTTGTGCAAATATGGGGATTATTTCACTTCATGGGTATGTCCTCGTAGCTCAATCCGAATATCAATTCAATTTAACTGTCATGCAAAATGATTGAAGGAAGAGTATAAATAGTGAAAGAAAATATATACAGAATTAGAAAATGGTGAATTAATCAAAGGATGTTATTTTTAGTGTTTTTTATCTATACAGATTTTATTAACTTTTGAAGAGTTATATTATTATCTAGAGTACGTTTACACGTTTTGTACAATATTCAATCCAAAATAAAGAACATTAAAACATAGGTTATGAAAAAAATGACTATGAAACAAAAATCACAATTAAAAATAACAGATCCACTACGTATTATTTAGCGATTTTAGACCCCTTTCCAGTTTCCATTTTTTTTAAGTAGTATAATTCATGAGGTTTAAATTGAGAAATTTGTTTCAGCTTCTTCAATGTAAACATGTACGTTGGGGTAATTCACCAAACTAGGAATTGTGGAGCAAAGCAGGGATTTGTAAATTTTAAAGATAAGTGGTACTTATACAAGAAGAAAAATACAAAGAGTATCAAAATCACCAGTCACGATCACATTACACCAAACAGCGTGAACACAAACATCATAAAAAGACAAAATACTATTTAAACAATATGGCTCGGTGTCTCATGAGGCATCATCTTAATTACGTGTATTTCACTTAGTTTCTCAAAAAAGGAAAATAAAATATAGTGTAACAGTGAAAATAATTTGAAAAAAAAAAGGTACACAACTGACACACTCACTCAATATAGAGCCACAGTCATTGATTATAAGAACTAATTAACATGACATTTTTTTCTAAATGGTTTGATATTAAACTGGAGGACAGCACCATAACATTCTAAGCAACCTAACCATTAAAGTGAGCGATACTGTGTGTGAGAACGCTGCTGTCTCTTTAAAATGGATTTGGTTGAATTTATTCTTCCCTCCCCCCATTTTCCCCCCTTCTTTTAAAAGTCAGTTTGGGTCTCTGAGGAAATGTCCTACATGCCTTTATACTTCTCTGGCTCTCTTCTCTTCATGGACATCCCACCTCTGACCCCATTCTCCCATATTCTTTCAATTTAGCAGAGACCCTCCTCCTGACCTGTTCCCTTTGAACTCTCTAACACTTGATTGTTCATAAAAAATCCTTCTCAGCACATTTAACCAACCTATTCATGACCCCCACTGCCACCAAATATAGCTCCACAACGGAGCTAGGTCTGTTTAAAATGATACTGTCAGAGTTATTTACTATAAAAAGACCTGTCAGGGATAAAAAGAGAATTTCAAATTTTATTTTCGGCCCAAATATGTGAACTATAATCCTAGCAGAATTTTGCAAGTTCTGCCATTCTGGTCTAAACGTTTACAGGCTTATTCAGTAACGTAAGAATTGCTGAAAATTCAAAGTGAATTTCAAATGTAATTCAAGATAGGCAAACTGAACAAAGAATGGACTTTAAATGACCACTATAGTGCCAGGAAAACATACTTGTTTTCCTGGCACTATAGTGCCCTGAGGGGGCCCCCACACTCAGGAACCCCCTCCCGCCCGGCTCTGGGGAGAGGAAAGGGTTAAAACTTACCTTTATTCCAGCGCCGGGCGGGGAGCTCTCCTCCTCCTCTCCGCCTCCGATCCTCCCTTTCGGCTGAATGCGCATGCGCGGCAAGTGCCGAATAACCCTGCATGATAGCCAGTGCCTCATTGCTGGTTCTAGTACTAAAAATCTTTTTCATTCACATATATATTGCGTTCTATGACTTTATTAGAGGTGCCAGTACTCTGTAATCAGGAAAGAACTGCGTGTATATTGGAATTCACTCATTTGGTTGTTTCATAATGTAATTTTTTATTAATACTCTGAGCAGCAAATGCAGATGTGATAACTGGTATTCTCCGACATTTCTCTCACAGTGTCAGAATGAAGAACAATTGGGTGACCCCAGCTTGCCCCTTGACATCACTAATGGAATGAATGAGGAAGTTGGTGTGTTCTTTTCCAAGGCAGTGGATTCCTCTGAATCAAATAATGAGATAACGCAGCAATGTCGGCTCAGAAATGCCTTGTATGAACAGGAAGGTTCTTGAAGTGTGTTTACACTGGGTAGCACTCTCACGCTGGTTGGGACATATCTTTTGCTGCATTATTTAGAGATTTTGTTGATCCACCCAGGGTGTAAGTTTGGCAGATCACACACCTCCAGTTACTTTATCCTTTTAGTATTGGAAATATTTGTTGTAGTATAATAGTGCCTCTGGTTTGGAATTCTATTTTATTTATTTTTTTAAAACAACGCATTCATTGCAATATCACTAAATGGTTCAACTGTGCATGGAATCATGTTCCATCATACACCACTGGTTGCTATAGTAACCACGATGAGGAGTGCACATATGTAACTTTTGGGCGACTTCCGGTCAGATTCAATCAATCACAGAGAGCACGGATGGAATGAATCACTTGGCAATTAAAATGGTAAGTACTTCATATATTTGTTCCTATATATATAGATGTTGTTGCCCAGGTGGTGTTGAAATATCAATTTAAAATACAATTTGTTTATTTTTATATAAAATCCCTACACAAAATATATATATATTAGGCAGCAAGTGAACAGTCAGTTACTGATTTTCATGTGTTGGAAGCAGGAAAAATGGGCAAGTGGAAAGATCTGAGTGACTTTGACCAGGGTCAAATAGTGATGGCTAAACGACTGGGTCAGAGCATCTCCACAACGGCAAGTCTTGTGGGTTGTTACTGGTATGTAGTGGTTAATACTTACCAAAAGTGGTGCAAGGAAGGACAACCAGCAAACCGGCTTCAGGGTCATAGGTGCATGTGGGGAGCAAAGGCTAGCCTGCCTAGCTCCATCAAACAGAAGAGCTACTGTAGCTCAATTTGCTGGTTATTATAGTAAGGTGTCAAATATGCAGTGTGTGACGGATCGCCTGGCACCCCGACCGGGTTCCTCCGTCAATCGCTGCTTCCTAGTACTTGCGGATACCATCAGCACTGCACTGAAACACCATACCCACCGTAAACCCCAAGAACCGCCGCAGCTTGGTTGGGGTCTTGCCGTCCTCCACCCACCCTGGACCCAAGACCAGGACACAGTTTCCAGTAGGTAGACCTCTCTTAGTGCAGAGAGAGTAGCAGGAACAGCTCTTACAAGAGCTTAGTGATTATACTCAGGGGAGTATAGTGATTATAGCAATCCCCAGAGTGTATGTAGTTCCCCAATCCCCCAAACATGAGCTAGACTTCATGAAGGGTAAAACAAGTGTGTTCAATAGAAGCCACAGCTGACCTTTTATGCAAGTTTCCCAACAAGGGTGACACCCACGTGGAGCTTGTTGGGCACAGGGACACAACGTTTACAGCCAATAACAATACAGTGACAAAGTGTGACACTCCCAATACAAATAGATAATTCCCTCCTCTCGGCCTGTGAAATAATTAGGGCAGATAATGCATTAACTTAATTATCCCCATGCAGAAAACCACACATTATTACAAAGTAGCCCATAGCCCTGATCTGGGTGAGCAACATATCCAGAAATCACCCAGATCAGAGCAGGGGTTCAGGAAATTCCTGGAGGTCTCTTTTTGACCGACCGTACACATGGCTTCATGCTCAAAATAGTTCCAGAGAATTAGGCTGTGCAAACATTCAAAGAGTCAAACTGAGTAATTCGTGCATAGAGTCAGTGAGTGTATCTGGTTCGGTAGATAATTTCTACTGAACGGTGCTCCGTTCGTGCAATTTTAGTCAAACCTAACTGGAGGTGGAAGTCCTGGCGGTGTCCGTGCCGTCGAGTGTACGATTTTAGTTCCATGTGCTCAACGACAAAAAACCGATGGGCGCATTCGACTAAATTAGATGGCCGCCGCCACGTGTTCGCACATACGAACGGTGACCACCCAGCTGTTCGCCTATTAAGCTGCGGTTAACCATAAGTCTGGGAGGTTAATAGGATGCAAAGTCCATGCGTGGGTGGTCCTACTGTTCAGTTGTTTGTTCGGTATACGAACACCATAAACATAATCCATTCGGTAAGCCCCATATACTGAATCATAGAAGGGAAAAGGCACGGCCAAAGTATTTCCACAGTCCTGAACCAAAGTCTAATACATGGGCCATAGTCACAGGGTAGGAGGCTGGCTAACAAGCCCCTCCAAAAACTCGTGGCAAGCTCAATGGAAAAAGGGAGTTTGTCACACAGTGTATTGCCGTTTGCTGTGTATGGGGCTGCGTAACCACAGACAGAACAGAGTACAAAACGAAAGCTCCTTCGATTGGGACATGAGCATCAGAACTAGACCACGGAGCAATAGAAGAATGTTGCTTGATATTAAAAAAAAAATCATATTTTCTTTTAGATCAAGTGTGTGGCCGTGTGTGTTGTTTACCTTTGGAAGAGATGACAGCAGGATGTACTAGGGGAAGAAGGCAGGCGGGCGGATGCAGTGTTATGCTCTGTGCAATCTTTTCTGGGAAACCTTCGGTCTTACCATGCATGTGGATGTTACTTTGACACATACCACCTACCTAGAGATTGTTGCAGACGACCCTTGATGGCAATTACGTTCCGTGATGGCAGTGGCATCTTTTAGCAGGATAATGCACCCTATCGCACAACAAAAAATGTTCAGGAGTGGTTTGAGGAACATGACAAAAAGTTCAAGGTGTTGCCTTGCCCTCCAAATTGCTCAGATCTCAATCCAATTGAGCATCTGTGGGATGTGCTGGAACAACAAATCAGATTAATGGAGGCTCCATCTTGCAAATGGAAGGACTTAAAGAATCTGGACACATTCAGAGGTCTTGTGGAGTCCATGCTTTAAAACATTAGAGCAGTTTAAGCAGCATGAGGGGGACCTACATGATATTAGGCAGGTGGGTTTAATGTTGTGGCTGATCAGTATATATCAGTGTATCAGATCAGATCAGTTTACATATTTATATATCAGTGTATCAGATCAGTTTATATATTTGTGGTCAGGAATAAACCCCGGGGGTATACAATGAAGTTTGAGCTATACCAGTAAGAGTAAGTCGGTTGTGGTATCTGATTCAAAACAGGCCAAATATACTGAACCACAGAGAAAATGTAGCATGACTGAACGTGGGCCAAGTGCCCTGAGCCAAAATGAACATGTAGCGCAGCCACACATAGGCTAAATTTAATGAACCACAGTTGCGAGGCCAATTGTAGGCTAAATTTACTAAATCAAAGTGACTATCTAGGCTGGCAGAATGTAGGTGGAATGTGCTGAACCACAGTGAATATGTAGCATGGACGAACGTAGGTCATATGTTCTTAACCAAACACACACAGCCCCCCATACTAACATTGCCACACACATATACAGCCCCCTCACACACACATTGCCCCACACACCCATCACATTCACACACTACACCCCCTCACACACACTGAACCTTTCACACACACTGCACCCCTTACACATTGCACCACTGCTCCTATACCCTACTACAGCCTCATATCCCAGCAGACCCGAGGTAAGTTGTCAAACTGTTCTTAAACGGTTTGACTACTTACTCTGAAAGGGGGGCCCGGCCCTCCTGGCACCATAACGACTACACAGAGCAGTAGTGGTTATTGTGCATGGATTATTTCTTTAAATAATCTACAAGTGCCCCAGTAGCCAGCAAGCCAGCCCACAGGCCGGCCAGCCAGCCAGCCAGCCCACAGGCCGGCCAGCCAGCCCACAGGCTGGCCAGTAGCCAGCCAGCCCACAGGCCACCAGTTAGGCTTACAGCCAGCAAGCCCACAGCCTGCCAACCGCAGCCAGCAAGCCACAGCCTGCCAGCCAGCAAGCCACAGCCAGCAAGCCACAGCCTGCCAGCCGCAGCCAGCAAGCCAACAGCCTGCCAGCCGCAGCCAGCAAGCCCACAGCCTGCCGGCAGTAGCCAGCAAGCCCACAGCCTGCCAGCAAGCCCACAGCCTGCCAGCCGCAGCCAGTAAGCCCACAGCCTTCCAGCAAGCCCACAGACTGCCACCCAGCAACAGTAATTAAGGTAAGAGGAGCCAACTTGGCCTAGGTATCAGCAAGCTATGTTGTGTTGCTATATTGTGAATAGGAACCAGAGTGTTGGAGAGACCCCCCTCCAGGCCCCATTAGACTCCATTGTAGTCTCTAATGGGACCTGGAGGAAATTCTTTCTAACACACTCTCTAAAGGACACTGAGATAGCCTCTGCTAGAATGCTCCCCCCTCCATGGCCCATTAGCCCTCAATTGTAGTCTCTACTGGGGCCTCGAAGGGATTATTGCACTCTTGTTCCTTGTGTCTAAAGATTGTGTAGGGTGTGGCTGGAGGCGGTGCATGGAGGCGGGACATGGGTGGCGCTTGCTGCGGAGTATGGGTGGGGCCTGTAAGTGAATATATACCAAGCCTGAATGTAGGCCGAATGCAGTGAACCAAAGTGAATACCGTATATACTCGAGTATAAGTCGACCCGAATATAAGTCGAGACCCCTAATTTTACCCAAAAAAACTGGAAAAACGTATTGACTCGAGTATAAGACTAGGGTGGGAAATGCAGCAGCTACTGGTACATTTCTAAATAAAATTATATCCCCAGGGGGCGTGGCTTGGCAGCCGAAGAACATGGCCGCTTAAACTTTCCCGCCGCCCGGGTCCCGACGCCAAAACCGCAACCTACCCGCTACACTCCCGACATGGGGAGACCAAATAGGACCCCACAGACCGGGAAGACCCCAGAGCCCAAAAAGGGACAGCTTACCTCGTCCCTGCGCCAGTTCCTGGTGACCCCTGCAGACCTCGCGACACAGCCGCATGGCGCCGACGGATCAATGGCGTCGGAGGAGTCCGCGCCGTCATCACCGGCATCAGACATGCTCACGGGCGGCACAGAACAGCCCCCGTGGTTAGACCTCCTGAGAGCACTGCCCACCAAAGAAGATCTCCGCTCGGCCACCTCAGAAATGGGAGCTACAATCCGGCAGGACATCCAGGCACTGAGAGCTGACATGCAGGGCCTGTCAGACCGCGTGAGCCACATAGAGGCAGCCTGTGACAGCCTGAGGGAAACACAGAATACACTAGCAGAGGCTGCAGACACCACCTCAGAACAGGTACGTGGCATGGCCCTACAGGATCTGGACAACAGGGGGCGACGCAATAACTTAAGACTGCGCAGCCTCCCTGAAACTGAGGACTCCCCCCAGCAGCTACAAGAAATCCTCCTGGAAATATTAAATGGGATCCTGGGCCGCGACCGCCTGACACCCATAGAATTTGTAAGAGCTCATAGAGCCCTCCGTCCTAAGGGCACGCCAGATAGCCCACCCAGGGATGTCATATGCTGCCTGGCGAATTTTGCCTTAAAGGAGACTATCCTTAAACAAGCACGAGGCCGGCAATCGCTCACCTACCGGAACCAAGACCTGCAACTCTTTCCAGATTTATCACCGGCTACCCTGACCTACCGACGCGCTCTGAAACCACTCACGAGGGTACTGGTGGCCCAACAGATTCGGTACAGATGGCAGATGCCCACGGGACTGCTCGTCCACACGCCGAGAGGTCCGTTCCTGGTCCGCACACACAGCGACTACATAGCACTGGGCACGGAGCTCCAACTGCCTGCCATCAACATGAGATGGCCTGACCCATTGGACATCTATACCACCGCAAGAAACCCCTACCCGAGACCGGCACTGCCGCAACGCACTAGAGGGGGACGCCAGGAGGCCACTAGGCCCACAGGTACCGCCCGTTAGAGGGCATGACTTTGCCCCCTCCCCCCCCCACAATGCGCCCAACACCAGCCTGACCCCCTCCAGGGCGCTAATAGCCCCGTTCCAGGACATAGACACTGTCCCCAGATACGAACTTAGCCAACCTACCAATTGGACATCCCACATTGGCACCCTGTCTCTCCGCCCCACAGAACTGATCCTTATGCCGGGCGGACAGTTGCTGAGCCACACTTCACCTACAGCCAGGCCGCACAGAAGCGCCACCATGGACACGAGGGCCCTGTCTACCCCGATGGCGTTAGGTGTGGCGGTGGATATGGCCCAGGGGACCGTGGTACCTGACAATGTCCGCCAAGGTTGACACTGGCCCGCTGGGTGCACCTACTGCCCTATGTCTCTGTGGCACACGCGCCCACGCATGCTGCAACTGCCCACCGCTTATGAGCCAGCGCATGCTATAACTATCCACGGCGCTGCATATCACCCGCACGCACAGGTCACAACTACCCCCCCCCCCCTCGCTGCACACCACTGTTTCTGCGCCCGCCATCACTAAAACGGCTCACCGCAGTGCAGGCACCACGGCATAAATGCCCACACCCGCCACAATTGTCTACTGCATTACATTGACCGCTGTAAATGTGCCGGCTGGTGTATAGCCCCATATGCACGCTCGCGCATGCTCAAATTGCCCATTGCATTGTATAGCACATGAGATGTTTTTTCCTAGGAGCTGTTCGCAGGTCCCCCTACTTGTGGGGCTCCCTTTTTGACATGCCCCCCTAGATCCCTGCATTGCTTTATATCTGTACAATATGGTGTTCGCGCCTGCTACTGTTAGACTTGTATACTGCACTACATGAACCAATGTGTATATATTGTGTATATATGTGAATGTGTATATATATATGTGTAGACCTGCCAGGCAGGCTAACGGTACTCCTTGGTGCACATGCCACACTGCGTACACACCCGTACACGCTACTAGCACCATGGGACTGGGTACAACACAAGATATGCCCCTGCATGTCCCACACCTGGCTACTACTTATACCTCAGGTTCGGCGCACGTGCAAGCCCCCAGGGTATAGGGGTTCGCATGCAACATTGGGATAGGTGCCAGACCTCGCTACACCAGGGTACAGTTCTATATGCAATATAGTATGAGCATCCGCGTACACAACCCAGAGACCTGCTGCAACCAGAGCGATGCAACCCACCACCACACAGAAGGGGGAACCCACAAGGGGGTCCGTTAACCGGGATACCCTTCGGGGACACACAGGCTTCCCATACCACTTCCAGGGACGGAGGAATGGCACCACGGGACTACGCTGATGCTCAGAGGGGGAATGGGTTGGGGGAGGGGGGATCCACCAATATCCTAACCACCCGCACTGTAGAAAGGAGGTCACACCCTAGGTAGGCTAGTGCATCTTCCCTTCAGATAGGACAACGTCGGGACCCGGGGGCGAGTCCCTGCAGACACACAACAGGTGAGTTGACAAGGCGCCTTCCACTCCCCGTGAGGTCGGTGTCTACTGTATAGGGGGGCCATCCCCCACTCCGGTCTCCGGGCCGGGGGATCTCTACCCCCCTGACACCGGTGCCTCTGCTCCACTGCGCGGAGATATCCGCTCCCCTGCTCAGCCCTGCGTCCCCCGGACCGGGCTCTACCTACCTAGACCATCACCCGCCCTCACTGACCGGGGCGACTTAGACACCCGTGGGACTTGACATTATGGCGACACCCGCACCCAAATACGCACCGGCCCCCCTCACCTTCTTATCCCTAAACGCAAAGGGCTTAAACTCCCCCGAAAAGAGGTCACACGCTCTACGCCTCTGTCGGAAAACCAGAGCCCATGTGGTCTACCTCCAAGAAACCCACTTTAAAACCAACGCCGCCCCGAAACTCTGCAACCATATATACACCCAAGGCTTCTACAGCAATAACTCGGAGGGGAAATCTAGGGGGACGGCAATACTCCTACACAAATCCATACCCTTCGTAGCTGACTCGACCATGACTGATAACTGGGGCAGATACGTATTCGTTAGGGGCAAAATCCTGGACGAAACCTACACCTTTGCCAACATCTACGCCCCAAACACGCGACAGGACAGATTCCTCCGGGACGTACTCCGGGCCCTTCACGATTTCACGACGGGCTGTCTGGTCCTGGGTGGGGACTTCAACATCGCTCTACACCCGACGATGGACGCATCCAGGGGCCACTCATCGACACCCCCCCCCCACACTGCTTAAAATTCGTAAACTTCTCCACCAGTACAGGCTTACAGATTGTTGGAGGGCGACACACCCGACAGCCAGGGACTACACCTTCTATTCGACCCCGAATGACTGCTACACACGCATCGACTACTTCTTTCTGCCATACTACTATCTACCCAGACTGCGGGACGCTGCCATAGGGGGGACAATGTGGTCCGACCACGCACCACTCACGATCCAACTCACATCGCCACTACACAAACCCAAAACCACGACATGGCGGCTCCACGAAAACCTCCTATCCAACCCACAGGTGGCCCAAGACGTACAACAAGCCCTGACAAACTACTTCGCCGAGAACCTACCACAGGACACATCCCCCCTCTTGACTTGGGAGGCCCACAAGTGTGTGATGAGAGGAATTCTCATCTCACACTCCTCTGCCCTGAAGAAGGCACGGGACCACACGATCCAAGAACTAACTGCCAGGATAGGGACCCTAACACAGGCCCACAAGCAAACACTAGACGACACACTTCTCGGGGAACTTACAGCAGCCCGTGAAGAACTAGCACGGACCCTGCGACAATCGTACACTAGGGCTCTCCAGCGCACTAAATCGTTCTTCTACACAGAGGGAGATAAGTGCGGCAGGTTGTTGGCCAGAATGATTAACAAAAAACGCTCCACGACATATATTGCACGCATGCGCGACGCCGCAGGCCAACTACACCACATGCCAGATCAAATCGCCACAGCCGTAACCCGCTTCTACACGGAACTTTACGCGATCCCCCCCCACACCCCTCGGGCGGACCCTAACGTGGGAACGACCCGCATGAACGCATACCTCTCTAAATACACTAAATCTAAACTCTCCACAGACGCAGCGGAGGCTCTGGAAGCGCCCCTGACAGAAGGGGAACTGGCCCTAGCCATTAAATCCTCAAAGACCGGCACAAGCCCAGGCCCTGACGGCCTCCCCCTCAAATACTATAAAACCTTCCTGGCCACATTGTCCCCCCAATTTATCTCGGCCTTCAACTCTATAACAGAGGGAAATACTATCCCCCAGCAAACACTAGCGGCCAATATTGTCCTGCTGCCAAAGGAGGGGGGAGATACCGAACGGTGCACGGGCTACCGACCGATATCGTTACTTAACTGCGACCTACGCCTATTCGCCAAAATACTAGCTACAAGGTTGAACCCACACATACCAGACTTAATCTCACCTGACCAAGTGGGATTCGTCCCCCACAGGGAAGCCCGGGACAACACGGTCCGGGCCCTCTCCCTGATCCACCACACACAGCGCACCTCGGAGAGCCTTCTCCTCCTCTCTACGGACGCGGAGAAGGCCTTCGACAGGGTGGCGTGGGACTACCTGTTCTCGGTACTGGAGCATGTTGGCATGGGGACCCACATGCGCCAGTGGATAGAGGCCCTCTACTCGTCCCCCACGGCCAGGGTGTGCATAAATGGGGTCTATACAGACGCATTCCCGGTCAGGAATGGCACCAGGCAGGGCTGCCCTCTGTCGCCGCTTTTGTTCATCCTGGCCTTGGAGCCCTTCCTACAAGCGGTAAGGGACAACCCAGATATCTCGGGGGTGGCGGTGGAGGCAGACCACCACAAAATCGCAGCATATGCGGATGATATGCTATTTTTTATAACAAACCCAGAAATCTCCCTCCCAAACCTCATGGCAGAGTTTAAGACATACGGCCACATCGCCAACCTCAAGATCAATTACGCTAAATCCTCTATTCTTAACATTGGCTTCCCCCAGAAGAGGGCAGACCAAATCCGACGAAATTTCCCCTTCCAATGGCAGGACACCGCTATTAAATACCTGGGGGTGAAGCTCACGGACGACCTATCCAAACTCTACCATATGAACTTCACCCCACTGATGGCAACATTACGGAAGAACCTGACAGAATGGGCCACACCTCACTTCTCCTGGCTTGGCAGGGTGGCCATTGCCAAAATGAACATCCTCCCACGGGTACTTTACCTATTCCAGACACTGCCACTCCAACTCCCTACCACCTTCTTCTCCGCACTCCGCACCCTCCTCATTAAATTTATCTGGAAGGGTACCAAACCCAGACTCAAGTATACACAACTCACACTCCCCAAAACAGCAGGAGGCCTGGCCGTTCCTGATTTTAAACTATATTACCAAGCATGCCACATGCAACGGGCCCT
This sequence comes from Pelobates fuscus, assembly GCF_036172605.1. Taxonomy (NCBI): domain Eukaryota; kingdom Metazoa; phylum Chordata; class Amphibia; order Anura; family Pelobatidae; genus Pelobates; species Pelobates fuscus. Next base: position 91,216,401 of record NC_086317.1, on the reverse strand, counting down.
GGAATGGGCAAAAGAGGGAATTAGCAAACCCTGGAAGGCCATCGAAACACACCACGCAGGCAGGCCCCTTTCAGCCCTCCTGTGGCTGGACCCATCGATTGGTAGGCGGCTAGTTCGCCAACAGCCCTTCACCACCGCCACCCTAACCGTATGGCACTCACAAGCGAGGAAACTACGCCTCTCCTCCTTCCCGTCCCCGCTACTACCTCTGGCGTACAATCCGGAGTTTGAACCGGGGGTAAGACCGGGGAGCCTCCGCTGCGTCCTCCCTCAAACCATACCCAGACTCCGAGACATGACCGCCAATGGGAAAATTGTGTCCCTACAGACGCTCACGGGCACACCCACCCAGCCTTTCATGACAACATTTAGATACACCCAAATTAGGAACTACATCACCGCTATACCACAACATCCCGACATATATAGGGACCTCACGCCATTCGAACAGCTATGCCAAGACCCGGAGCCCATGCCCCATAGTATTTCGTACCTCTACTCCATGCTACAACGGCAACAGGGACACCCCCCACCTCCCTTCATGTCCAAATGGGAGACTGCCGTAGGGGAAACACTTACCGAGACCCAGTGGCACAAGATCTGCGACCTAGTGCACCATTGCGCAATCGCTAGCAAAACCCAGGAAACGGCCTATAAGGTTCTCACACAATGGTACCTGACCCCAGAACGCTTACAGAGAATGCATTTGGACGCGGACGGCCTCTGCTGGAGGTGCAAGAGAGGGGAAGGATCCTTTCTTCACATATGGTGGGAATGCCCACTCATAGTACCGTTCTGGGAGAAAATAGCTGCCATGGTGGCCATGTTCACGGACAAGGTCCCACCCTTCCAGCCCGCCCCATACCTCCTACACCACACGACAACCCCCACATCACGTTACAAATGCTCCCTGACCATCCGAATTCTTAATGTCGCAAAACACCTAATACCTTTGTACTGGAAAAAAGACACAACCCCAACACTCTCCCTATGGTTTACCAGAATGGAGGAGTTACGAGTCACAGAGGAGATCTGGTATTCAGCCCAAGACCGAACGCAGACATACTTAGACACATGGACACCCTGGTTGGCACGGGTGGGTACAGAGGCATTCCGGACTATGCACTTGACCATGGGGGGAGGAACAGACAATCCCCAGGAGAGGACGCTGGGAGACTAGCGGGACGATCCACACCTGGCCCAAACCGTGATGCCTCACTCCCGCCCCACGTCAGAAGGGGGTGGGGCGCTGTCCGGGGGACCCGGGGGGCGGTGCCTGGGCCGACCCCGCGTGGGTGTGCGGGGAAGGCTACGGCGCCTGCTGGGGTGCGACCACATGCGGAGCCCGGGGCGGCCTGCAGCCCCGCTAGCGAGGGGGGTGGAAGTGCGCCAGTTTTGTGAGCTATAGAGCTAATGAGTTTGGAAGGAGTCGTAGGATACCCCTTAGGTTATCCCCATCAGCACAACCTACACCGCTGGGCAGAACCGAACCATACTAAGGTAGGGGGCCAACACCCCACAACACTGCCATCCAGGACCATAGACACAGGGTCACTGGAGGGCTGCACGTCCTGAAGGGACCCTATACAACAGATGGCCACATGCCTCACTACTGCCTAGAGGCTACAGGGTGGGCAGGGGGAATAGACAAACAAAACACAACAGTGGGGCATGCAAAACCACCCAACGTAGAAATGGTGCATATTGAATATAACAGAGTACGAAACACCACCGGGTAACACCGGACCTGCGAGTCCATAATACACATGCTATTTACTCAAGAAAGCGACCTGCGAGTCGCCCAGACACGTACGACATCATATGCCTTCCGATGTATAAGCTTTTGTGAATGACCAGAGGGACCTGGGAGTCCACGTTTCTCTTTTACATGTTGCAAAACCAACAAAAACGAAAGGTTCAATAAGAAGATATTTACTAAAAAAAAAAAAAAAAAAAAAGAGTACTAAACACCATGTAACACCGGACCTGCGAGTCCACAATACACATACTATTTACTCATGAAAGCGACCTGCGAGTCGCCCAGACACGTACGTCATGACATGCCTTACAATGTATAAGCTTCTGTGAATGACCAGAGGGACCTGCGAGTCCACGTTTCTCTCTTCCATGTTGCAAGTCCAACAAAAACGAAAAGTTTAATAAAAAGATATTTACAAAAAAAAAAATTATATCCCCAAAAAATTATATTAATTGAATATTTATTTACAGTGTGTGTATATAATGAATGCAGTGTGTGTGTGTATGAATGCAGTGTGTGTGTGTGTGTGTGTATGAGTGCAGTGTGTGTATGAATGCAGTGTGTGTGTATGAGTGCAGTGTGTGTGTGTGTGTGTGTGTGTGTGAATGCAGTGTGTGTGTGTATGAATGCAGTGTGTGTTTGTGTGTGTGATGCAGAGCCTTGGTGGGGGGGGCATTTTTATTATTATTTTTTAATTATTATTATTTTAATATTTTTTTTTTATATTAATATTTTTATTTATTTTATTATTATTTTTTTCATTATTATTAATATTTTATTTTATTATTTAAATTTGTATTTATTTATTGTTGTCCCCCCTCCCTGCTTGTTTGCTGGCCAGGGAGGGGGGCTCTTATTCCCTGGTGGTCCAGTGGATGGGCTGGAGGAGGGGGGCTGGCAGAAAGTATTTACTTACCTCTCCTGCAGCTCCTGTCAGCTCCCTTCTCCTCCGTGCCGGTCCGGTCAGCTCCTCTGTCAGCTCCCACTGTAAGTCTCGCGAGACTTACAGTGGGAGCTGACAGAGGAGCTGACCGGACCGGCGCGGAGGAGAAGGGAGCTGTCAGGAGCTGCTGTGAAGGTAAGTAAGAGCTTCCTGCCCCCAACAGGACCGCCGGGCTTGTAATGAGCCTGGCGGTCCTTGTCTGTATTATGGCAATGTAAGTTGCCATAATACAGACATTAACTCGAGTATAAGTCGAGTTGGGGTTTTTCAGCACAAAAAATGTGCTGAAAAACTCGGCTTATACTCGAGTATATACGGTATGTAGCATGGCCGAATGTACTGAAATCACAGTGAATATGTAGCATGGCCAATGCTCCTCCACCGATGCCAGATCACCATCCGTTGCTGTGGAGTCTGCGAAATGGAAGCTGTGTGCAGTAACCTAACAACCAGGTTTTAAACGTCGGTAGAATGTCAGGAGGTAGCTGGGAGGGGGTAAACATAGGCTGACAAAAAACCCTCCCACAACTCCAGGCATATTGTTTTAATATATATAATAACCTTGAGACATATTTTCTGTCACATCTCTGTGACACTTAGTATAAAACTGTGTTTGTTTATCTCTATATTCTTGGAACTGAGTTTTTAACTGTATCTTCCTCCTTGCATCGTAAAGCCCTTTCTCTTCCTCAATAAATACTTGTGGCATTTTTATCTTAAAAATTGGCTCTGAGAGAGATCTTTTCTTCTTGTGGTATCATTTACCATTCAAGCCACAGGCCGCTATGTAAGCAACACATAATCCATTTCTTCCTTCTTTTACAAGTAAATTTAAAACATTATGTGTCTGTCACATCTGTCTATCTATCTATCTCAGGGTTTGACAAATCTGTTTGGAGTCTAGGAGCCAGCTAAAGAAGTTAGGAGCCAGCTTTTTTTAAACTAACAAAGTTTAATTTTCAACAAGAAAAATGCTATTCTTAAAGGGACACTATAGTCACCAGAACCATTACAGATTAATGTAGTTGCTCTGCTTTCTATAGCCTGTCCCTGTAGCCTTTTCAATGTAAACACTACCTTTTCAGAGAAAAAACCTGGAGACTGGAATTTGTCGAGCCCTGATCTATCTACCACGAGTATGCTTATATTTAAAAAAAAATAAAAAAAAAAATACATTTTTAAGATGAGTGGGTATTTACTGAAGGGCAAGCTATAGAGGTTTTTGTACATTCTCAGTTTTCATATTCTTTGTTTTTGTTGCAATGCATTTACTAAGACTGTTCTTAAATTAAAATGGTAATCCAGACAATGATCCCATGCTCACTGTGCCTAGAGGGGTATCAGCTGCACCATGCTGATGAAGCCCAAAGAAAGCCAAAATGTTCATCGAAGGTTGCTGTATGTCCAGTGGCGTACATACCGGGGTCGCAGGGGTCGCGGCTGCGACCGGGCCCGGCCCACCAGGGGGCCCGGCCGCCCTGCGACCCCGGTATGTATGTCACTGGGCCAGCCTCTTCTCCTGGGGGGCCCAAGAGCCGGCCACCTCAGGGCCCCCCGAGGCTGGCCCTGCTGTCACCCGGCTGGCCGGTCCTGCAGGCGCGCGAGGGAGCACTGTCTCCTAGGTGCTTCCTCTTCAGCTCCCTCGCGCACCGCACTGATACCGGAGCCGGAAGATGACGTCATCTTCCGGCTCCGGTATCAGTGCGGCGCGCGAGGGAGCTGAAGAGGAAGCACACAGGAGACAGTGCTCCCTCGCGCGCCCGCAGGACCGGCCAGCCTGACTGCTCGCCGGGTGACCGGCCCCCCAGGAGCCCAGCAGCACCACTGGACCCCAGGGAATCCCCTCAGCTCTCCCACAGGTAAGGAGGCTGGGGGGATTTAAAAAAAAATGTGTTTGTGAGTGTTAGTGTATGTTAGTGTTTGTGAGTGTGAGTGTATGTTAGTGTGTGTGAGTGTATGTTAGTGTGTGTGAGTGTGTGTTAGTGAGTGTGTTAGTGTGTGTGAGTGTGTGTTAGTGTGTGTTTGTGAGTGTGTGTTTGTGAGTGTGAGTGTATGTTAGTGTGTGTGAGTGTATGTTAGTGTGTGTGAGTGTATGTTAGTGTGTGTGAGTGTGTGTTAGTGAGTGTGTTAGTGTGTGTGAGTGTATGTTAGTGTGTGTTTGTGAGTGTGAGTGTATGTTTGTGAGTGTGAGTGGGTGTGAGTGTATGTTAGTGTGTGTTTGTATGTTAGTGTGTGTTTGTGAGTGTTAGTGTGTGTGAGTGTATGTTAGTGTGTTAGAGTGTGTTATAGTGTGAGTGTGTTATAGTGTGAGTGTGTTAGTGTGTGAGTGTATGTTAGTGTGTGTTTGTGAGTGTGTGTTAGTGTTAGATTGTGTGTGTTAGTGTGTTAGTCTTAGAGTGTGTGTGTGAGTGTATGTTAATGTGTGTGTGTGTGTTAGAGTGTGTGTTAGTGTGTGTGTCTGTTACTGAGTATGTTTGTGTGCATCTGTTAGTGAGTGTGTATGTATGTCTGTCACTGAGTGTGTGTCTGTCAGTAAATGTGTGCGTCTGTTCATGAGAGTGTGTGTGTCTTAAGCACTTACCTTTCTCCAGCACCGGACTCCCTTGGCGCTGGGAATCTCTCCGCCCCGATCCGCCTCTCAGCTCCGAATGCGCATGCGTGGCAAGAGCCACGCGCGCATTCAAACCGCCCATAGGAAAGCATTATTCAATGCTTTCCTATGGACGTTCAGCGTCTTCTCACTGTGATTTTCACAGTGAGAATCGCAGAAAATCCTCTAGCGGCTGTCAATGAGACAGCCGCTAGAGGCTGGATTAACCCTCAGTGAAACATAGCCGTTTCTCTGAAACGGCTATGTTTTCAGCTGCAGGGTTAAAACTAGAGACCTGGCACCCAGACCACTTCATTGAGCTGATGTGATCTGGGTGTCTGTAGTGGTCCTTTAAGTGTATGTGTTTATGCATGCACTAGCGTACATACCGCGGTCACACAGGTCGCAGCCCTGCGACCCGGTGCCCGCCGCCATGTGTTGCGGCCCCAGCCCGCACAGAGTAAGCGCGCGGGGGGGCCCACGGATCAGTTTTCGCACCGGGGCCCCATGGGTTGTGTGTACACCACTGTGTATGTCTCATATGAAGACATTTGCCGGCATTTCAGTTTTGGACTGCCCTTAAGGGGCCTGCGCAGGGACCAACCAAAAGGAAAGTTATTGAGGTTTCTCTGAGCTTTTGCCCATTCTCATATTCTCTGTTTTTGCTGCAACTTCTACAAAAAGGCAGAATATTACAAATTAGTAAAGAAAGAAAGGATATTATTGCTACCTTTTAACTATGTATAAATTGACAGAATTCACTATTACTGCATATCGGTCAGCAAGTTTCATTGTGTGGAATGGAAGATCACTCTAAAAACCAGAGAAAGTAAAATCATGACTGCAGGCATCCATCATAGGACAGGGCTGGATTTGCCAGTAGGCCACAGCCACCTGTAAGGGTCCCACACCCTTAGAGTTATTCAGTAATTTTCGGCCTAAAATTTGAAATTCAATCCAATTTGACTCCCAACCAGTACACTTAACTAGACTTCATTGCTTTGTTTAATTGTCAGACATTGTTGCCAAGTGGACCCGCTACGTTTCCATAATTTGAATTTGACCTTGAGAGGCTGTTCTTGCTTATTTCCATGTTAAAAGGACATTGTAGAAACTATAACCATTTAATCTCATTAATTTGGTTATAGAGCCTGGAATCCTCTGGCATTGTTCCTCCACTTAGTGTTTTCTTCGAGCAATTTAACACTAAATGAGAGTCCCTGGCCACCCACAGCCAAGCCTCGATTAGAGGTATGGCTAAGGCAGAGATTACATACTTCCTTCTAGATATACCACTTCATACCAGCAATCGGCAATGTTATAGGCTGAATGCAGTCAGCTGACACTCTCAGCCAATCACTGATGCCATTGCTGCTCATACTAATGCTTCTTCATTACCCAGGGAGCACAAAGGGGATAGGATCATAAGGATTCTTGTTTAGCAATAAAATGTTAAAAGCAGTTAAACACTGTATGGAAGGATAGCACCAGGGGACTCCGGACACTGTTACAACTTCAATGAGATGAAGCCGTTACAATGCCTACAGTATCCCTTTAATGTTACTGACACCTTCCTTCTCACATTTACTATGGTCTTTCCATCAAAATGTTTGAATTATTATCAAAGGAAATATTTATCCACCTGGTTTTTAACCCCTTTGGGAACATCATATCAGTCAGGCACCAGGCTATTGCCAACAATTAAGTGTTTCCTAAAGTAAAACTTCCTTCCTGAGTGAAACAAAACACCTCTAGCACTAAGAAGAGTCAAATGCAAATGTTTTAAACAAAATCATCTTCTATATTGAAAATAATTTATTGTATACTTGAAATATATATTCTGTATTAAATATTTATGTGTGTGTATAGAGAGAGAGAGAGCAGAAAATATCATCTTAAAAAGGTAAGGGATTTTAAAATGGCCGACAACACTGAAAAAATTGGACCAAAATGAAAAAAGGTCTCTGCATACTTGAGGTAATGGGAGTAAACTAGTAAAGTTAATGGAAATAAAAGTCTATAAACTGATAGGGGACAGGAGTAGTAATCCATAAATAGGAGTTATCACTGCATCATAGTACCTTGTAGCCATCAGAATTACATTCTGTGGTCCTGTCATACCTATACATCCATAAGATTTGCCAGGATGTGTGTACATAAAGAAACAATAACCTTGTGCGTAATAAAATTGGCCCCAGTGCACGAGATCAGCCAGAAAAAAACAAACAGATCAATTTTTCCAGAAAAGGAAAGATAACATGTGTGGTGTTTGATCTACTCTCTGATCTCACTCTTTATCTATTAGAGTCCAACAATAATCTTTTCATATATTGAGCCACTCTGACATGTGTTATTGGCACGGTCCTCCAGTGGAATAGCTTGCTGAACAGATGTTGTTCCTGAGATTCTAAACAAGGTTACAAAATTTTGTGAAGTTCAAAGTGAATTTAAAGTGACCTTTAAATGTAAAGCCAAAGTAGCCAGGCTGGACGCATATCTGACTTGGGTAATGGTTCCATTTAACCCTTAAATTTTAAATCCACTTTGAATTTTTTAACAGTTTTTGCTTTAGTGAATAACTCGGACTGTACCTGTTTTATTATTTGCCGTGTTGCCACACTCAGTGGCAAAGCATCTAGAGTGGCTTGCAGCTACAACGTTTTGATTATGTCGAGCACAACTGTTTTAGAAATACATATTTCTCGGATATCTCAAAGAGAGATGAGTTGATATTGAACCAATGACAGCTACTACAAGTTATTTTGTGACATTCTTTCGGATTTTGTCAAAATGTCATCAGTAAATTTCAGAATGACATTTTTCTGGGTGAGGAACGAGCCCTGCACATTCCTAGATATGAATCATTTATTTGGCATGTTTATAGCCCGCTGCAGAATGTTTATTGTCCCGTATTGTCAGCTGAGTTTATGGCGTCATATGAACCACTACAGTTCTAGGAAGCAATATAACTTGCCACAGCCAATGATTCAGTCATCGAGTTATTTAGACATTCCTTGCATGAACTACAGCCTACTACTGAATAGGGACAAAAAAATAGACCCACTAAATAAAACAGTGTGTGTAATGGTTTAGATAAATTTTGACCTTGAAAATAGGGGGGTCACATGGGGAAGAATATGGCTGTAGTTATTGTCAAACCATTAATCATAAAAATAACTGGGAATTTGTACTCAAATAAAATAACACAACACTCTTAGGACAGTAGGATTGGGTTACACCACAATTATATGGCAAGATTGGTTTAATTAAGGCTTGTTTTTTATCAATGTTACCAGGAATGAAACACTTAGACAATAAAAAAAAAAAAAAAAAAGTGCCAGACATTTTTACTTGGCAGGAGAAACGAATTGAGAAAGAATAATGTACAGTATTTATGAGCCTATTCAAAATCACGAGTTAGAGGAAGTAGGGATGATTGATTGGCATTTAAGCGAAACCTTCACACATCTTAAATTTCACCAATAATGTAAGATGATTTAATTTGGAGGGTTCCTGAAGAGCTGTATTTATGTGCTCAGAGATACGAAGACCTTCCCTAAACTTTCACAAAGTTTCCAAGTTATCCTTTTTGGCCTAACTGATGTGCATTGTAAGCAGGAATTTCATTCAATGCATTTCTGACATAGGCAGGCATTGTATGCTACATTTGTAGGATGGTTACATAACATTTTCCAAACACATTTTATCTTCACATTTTGTCTATCGGGGAAGTTAGGATATGAAGTCATGTGTAAATATAAAATTCTGTTTGTATAATTTGTGAGCTTCCTGTGTACTTTAGCTAAGTCTGCCTGATATCTGGTGTGGCACTACAGGATGGAGCTGGCTAACCACTTGATAAAACTTTCAAAAAGAAGCAAAAATGAATGTAAAAACATAATCTTAAATGGACACTATAGTAACCAGAACAAATATATCTTAATGAAGCAGTTTGGGTGCATAGAACATGCATCTGTAATTGCACTACACAATTCTTTGCCATTTAAAAGTTAAATCACTTTTGTTCCTGTTTATGCAGCCCTTGCCACATCTCCCCAGCTGTGACGGACACAGTCTGCATGAAAAGAAAATGGTTTAATTTTCAATCAGATATAACTTCCTGCTCTGTTAATTGAATTTTAATCATACATAGGAGGCTTCTACAATGTATAGCAAGACACCAAACAGAGCAGGATATAAGAAATTGTAAATTAAACAGATTTTTACACAGAAAAGGAAGTGTAAACATTAGACGACTCTTTACAGGATGGGTTTAGAAAGGCTGTGTAAGTCAAGGAGGTGTGACTAGGGCTTTATAAACAAAGTTAACCCCTACAAGGCAGCATATTTAAGCAGCGAGACTGCAGGGGATGACCTATACACCATAACTGTTTCATCAAGCTAAAGTTGTGTTGGTGACTATAGCGTTCCTTTAATAAAGATTTGTTGCTTGGAACTAATTCCAGCAGGGGCTGATGGGATATCATATGTTGTAGTTTCCCCAAAGTAAGAGTTATAGAATACTGTGAAAAACATGGATGGAGTCACTCATACAAGTTTATAGAAGCCATAACTCTTTATGAGACTACTCTTGCTTGACATTGTCACTCCCGAAGGCTAAGAAAGAACATACCGTACCTATTCAATAAATTCATGCACAGAACCTGGTTTCAGCAACCATTAAACTGTGTTTTTGAAACCATTATATTTAGTTTGTCAGTGCTTCCGTAATTAAATTATTAATTAGATTTTATCACGAGATCAAAAACAGATTAACAATAAATATATATCAGTGAGAAAAAGAATAAAACCCAAAGTACACCACCTTCAGAAATATAGTTGTGTTGTTTTAGTTTTATCAGCATTTCCATTTGAGGTCAGTGATTTTAAAGTGAAATTAAGGTATAAATGTTTTTTAGCATTTGTTTGCACCAGGCAGTGTCAATATCACCAAAAAATCTAGGATCTAGTCAAAATTAAAAAAACAAAAAGCAGCTTGCTGCCCTTCGCCCTCATACCTTCTTTGCTGCATTATGCATGAGTAAAAGGTGGGGGGAGTAGTTAGATACCCAAGCCATATGTTAGGGCTACATTTTGTACGTGGATTGACCCCATGGAGCACGGGATCTCCCACATTTAGGCTTTGCTTCAATCGCATCCACCAGCCCAACCCCCCACTTGCACCGGGAAATGGGAAAGACTTTTACTGGAGCCCAGTGGAAAAGATTTTACATTTGACCCATCATTGCTCGATCTTGGGGAAAACCCAGCAGAATGCAGACAAACTGCTTACACTGTGGTACGCACTCCACAGTTTCTGCAATCTATTGATACTTCAGATGATGGTAAATGCTGGCACTGTCTTGCAGGGTCTGGCACTATCCTCCACATATGGTAACAATGGCCACTCATTTTGGTCTAGAATCCATACAATGCTTACTAAATTCTCTAACTCCCCACCACCTATGAAGCCGACACCTAAACTCCATCATCACACCAAAACCCCTACCTCCCACTATAAGAACTCAATTACAAAAATAAAAAACAATTGATGCCTCTTTTCTGGAGACAGCAAAATTGCCTTCCTCTGCACCAGAAGCCGCAGAGTTTGTGGCAATGAGATGTGGGCCTACGCACCAGCCTGGGGCTGGGGGGATACCCTCACCACCATCTATGCAACAACGGCCCCCTACAGCTAATCAGCTGGATCCTGCTGCTTCCCAATAGAGGGCATCGGCTGCTGGAGACAATCCTTATTGGGCCTCCCGAACTCCCAGCACCAGGTCTATAAGCGCCCATTGAGACACAGTAAACTGCGGAGCCCTGAGATGGAAGGAGATACCTCCAGTATGGCCCGCAAGTGGGGTTGGCTGATCGATACAGGGAGCAGCTGCTTGCAAGGCGAGCAGGGCACAGAGACACTACCAAGCTACCTGAAATAATTCCCAGCGATATATGTGTCTATAATTAACATATTATTTACTCCTGTTTTAGCACAAACCTAATGTTTAGCTGTGTGATTTTTACGTTTAAAGGGACACTATAGTCACCTGAACAACTTTAGCTTAATGAAGCAGTTTTGGTGTATAGAACATGCCCCTGCAGCCTCACTGTTCAATCCTCTGCCATTTAGGAGCTAAATCCCTTTGTTTATGAACCCTAGTCACACCTCCCTGCATGTGACTTGCACAGCCTTCCATAAACACTTCCTGTAAAGAGAGCCCTATTTAGGCTTTCTTTATTGCAAGTTATGTTTAATTAAGATTGTCTTATCCCCTGCTATATTAATAGCTTGCTAGACCCTGCAAGAGCCTCCTGTATGTGATTAAAGTTCAATTTAGAGATTGAGATACAATTATTTAAGGTAAATTACATCTGTTTGAAAGTGAAACCAGTTGTTTTTTTTTCATGCAGGCTCTGTCAATCATAGCCAGGGGAGGTGTGGCTAGGGCTGCATAAAAAGAAACAAAGTGATTTAACTCCTAAATGACAGTGAATTGAGCAGTGAAATTGCAGGGGAATGATCTATACACTAAAACTGCTTTATTTAGCTAAAGTAATTTAGGTGACTATAGTGTTCCTTTAAGTCTGCACTAGTTGTGTTTTTAGCAATAGTAAGCAAGAGCCATGAGTCTGACCTATGAGATATGATACTAGGAATACTAGCCAATCTGTATGTCTAGTCACTTTTCTCTGTTGACAAGATAACCACATCCAAACGCTTAGACATGCACAATCAGCCTACAGGTTATTTTCCTTTATTTATCCGTTCCTTTGCTTTTAAGTGAAAAAGCAGTATAGAAATAACCATAGCTCTTTAACCCAATGGTTACCTTATTCTGCACGTATATCTCACATCTAGACCATGTGTAAGCCTGCTAGTCATCATAAATCTATGTATAACCTCTCACATACAGGTTAGATTGGAATCATGTGATATGCCTGTTCGTATCTTGATATATACACCTGCTGGCTACTTTACTCAACATATTTACCTAGCTAGCCTGGGACTTATTATCTTTCCGAACTATAAAATTGTGCAAGTACTAACGTCTGAAAAAAAGCATTAGGATTGCCGTTGGGGTACCAAAAGCGCGTTTGTTATGTTCATATGCACTGCAAAAATAAAAAAAATTATAAATAAAAAATTGCCTTCCTTAGAACCCGTGCTTTACTAAGATGGAAAAACTCAGCTGTATGGAAGAACGCTGTATAGAGCAACTAATTTCCAGAGCGTCTGATAGAACGCAGAAATAAATGGACATTCGGTCCCATTGGCTGCTTACCACTTCTACCAAAGGGTTTCAGCAGGGACGTTTTAGCAGCGAGGCAAACAAGGCATTTGCCTTGGGCAGCATTTTCCAGGGGGCGGCAAAAAAAGCCGCCCCCAAATGCCCAGGGCAAATGTCTTGTTAGCCTTGCGGCTAACTGACATGCCGGTTGGGCTGCTGGGCTGGTTGCAGGGCGGGTGGGCGGGCGGCTGGCGAGGGAGAGCTCCCCCTGAGCTCTCTGCTCAGCTCCCTCGCGCGCCGCAGAGTGAGGCTGGGAGCCGGAATATGACGTCATATTCCGGCTCCCAGCCTCACTCTGCGGTGCGCATGAGGGAACTGAGCAGACAGCTCAGAGGAAGTGCTCCCTCGCCAGCCGCCCGCCCGCGCTGCAACCAGCCCAGCAGCCCGACCGGCAGCCCCACTAGACCCCAGAGAGATAGAGAACCCCCCCCCCCAGCATTGCCAAAGGTAAGGAGGCTGAGGGGGTAAATAAATAAAAAATGTGGTAATGTGAGTGAGTGAGTGTGTGTGTGTGTATATGTCTGTCTATCTGTCTGTTAGTGAGTGTGTGTGTGTCTGTTAGTGTGTGTGTGTCAGTCTGTTAGTGTGTGTGTATATGCCTGTCTGTTAGTGAGTGTGTGTGTCTGTTAGTGTGTGTGTGTGTGTGTGTGTGTGTGTCAGTTGGGGCGGGGGGGAAGGGTTGGGTGGGGGTGGCGGAGGGGTGAGGGGGGCGCCTGAGTTTTGTCCTGCCTAGGGCAGCACAAAACCAGGATACACCACTGGGTTTCAGCTTATTCTACAGTAACATATGCAGGGCGAAACTCAACCTGACGCCCGGAGGGATCAGAGACTAGGGGGACTCTCCACCAGGTTGTTTAACTTGCTTCTCCATTCACTTTCCCTACCCTATTCCCTCCCTTCCTTTCCTTTTGTCTCACCTTGGATGTTAAGTCATGTTAACTGGATTTTGGGTCCTGCAAGACCAGCTCCTTTCGCAAACCAAGGACCTGCATGTCCATTTGTGTACTGTTAATGCCTATTCTACTGAAAACACTTGACATTATTGCACAGTCGTTATTCGGCATGTGCCAACCATACCTTAATAACACACAGACACCAAGTTTTCTGTTGGAGTATAACGTCCACAGCTTTATTAATTAATATGAATATATATATAATTAACAATTTAGGGTCATTGTCAACAGTACTCCTTTCGTTACGCTCTTTCCTGTATCATACCCCCGACAATGACCCTACCAAAATAAACATTAACATAACCAATAATATTTACATGTAACTCAACAGCCTACCAAGAGGCCCCACCTCCATTTATCCAACTGCAGGGGTGTACCCAGACACCCCTACACCCCTTGGTTCGTAGCCACCGATGGGCTCGAACCTACCTCCAAACTTTTAACTTCCGGCCTACTTTCGCCTAGACCTTGGCCTACCAATTTCTTAACCCACCAAACTTCCAGTTTAACCAAGACCTTTTCCCGCCGCTGTGACCAAACGGGAACAACTTCCAAAACATAGGGTGGGTGGGAGGGACAATTTACAGGTAAGAAAGGCTCAAATTAGAATGGACTTACCCTAAAATGGCCGCTATTTAACATCCCTTCTAAACCACGCCCCCTAGCACAAACCTTAGGACAACCCCTTGACCTAAACTTCACCTGCCTACTCCTGGCTCTGTCAAGGCCCACTTCTCCCTGCGTTGCTCCGTGGTTTCATGACATTATTGCACAGTCGTTATTCGGCATGTGCCAACCATACCTTAATAACACACAGACACCAAGTTTTCTGTTGGAGTATAACGTCCACAGCTTTATTAATTAATATGAATATATATATAATTAACAATTTAGGGTCATTGTCAACAGTACTCCTTTCGTTACGCTCTTTCCTGTATCATACCCCCGACAATGACCCTACCAAAATAAACATTAACATAACCAATAATATTTACATGTAACTCAACGGCCTACCAAGAGGCCCCACCTCCATTTGTCCAACTGCAGGGGTGTACCCAGACACCCCTACACCCCTTGGTTCGTAGCCACCGATGGGCTCGAACCTACCTCCAAACTTTTAACTTCCGGCCTACTTTCGCCTAGACCTTGGCCTACCAATTTCTTAACCCACCAAACTTCCAGTTTAACCAAGACCTTTTCCGCCACAGCACTTGCCTTGACCCCTTAAGGACATGTGCGACCCCCACCACACAGAAACAGGGCTTGTGCTATCCCATCTTGCAAACCTAGATTAAAAAGGTCATAGCCTACATCTGACAAATGCACTCCGTCTGCCCGAAAATAACCAGGTAACCGTTCTTCCAATTCCCGATGCCGTACCACCACTCCTCCTAGCCTACGAATGAACGTCGACATGGTCTTGTTCACCTTACCACGGCATCGAGAAACAGCCTTCACATCCCTGGCGTATCTCCAGCATAAACGAGGTACCATCTCCGACCATACCACTTTCACGCCAGGGATAAGCCCCCTCAATTTATCCACATCCCGCTTCATCCATTGAACCAGATCACGCTGGGGAATCAAGCCTAAATCGTTCCCACCCCCGTGAACTACCACCACATCCGGTAAGGCCCCTTCTGCTACCTTACGAAACAGTGCCGTACACATGTGCTGCCAATCAAACCCCCGATAACCAAACCAGAATAGTGCCACCCGGTCCACAGGAAAGCCCAGCTGCGTTCCGTCTCTTCTAACTGCGGCCCTCCTCCGTGCCCAGTGAATATACGAATGGCCGATTATCCACACCGTCCAACCTAAAAGGAAACATAACAGTGATGAAGCAGCACATACCCCCCAAAACACATCCACTTTCAACCCCCAACTCAAACCAGCCTATCTGGCCGTACATAAGAGCGAAAACGAAGCGATTCCCATCTCCCAATCCTTTTTATCCGCTCATCCCCTAAGCCCAAGCGAGCCGCTTCGGTCGCTGCACCAATGCGGAATGAATGTGTACCAAACTGCATGGGCTCCAGACCCAATCTCTGTAATCCCAAACGGAAAACCCGCACAAATTGGAACCGAGACAACGCCGTACCGTCGGCATGAATGAAGAAACATCCTCTCCTTACTGGGCGGAGTACTAAAAACCCACGCCCGCTTGCCACCGGACACAACCCTGACCCCGGCAATTCAAATAACGTTACCGTGAAACCTTTCCCGAAGACATCCGTCTTCGATCGAACCAGCCGGATCATCACCCTGTCCCCACCAACCGTCACATCCTCCAGCCTAAGTCCGCCAACCCCTTTCTTGTTGGCACTAAGCAACTCACCAATCCGGAATGCCCCAAAAAAGGCCCACGAAAAAGCCACCGTAAACAACGTCACCTCGAACCCGGAAAAACAGATCTCCGGCAGTATGCCCAACAACCCTTGCAACACTGCAAACGAGACTGGTCGTCTCGTATCTTTCGTCTTTATACCTTTCCTAAAACCCCGAACTGCCTGCCTCACTATAAAATGTTTCGTGACATCCGCCCATCCATTAAATTTAAACATAAACGCCAAAGCCGACAAGTGCCTATCCACCATTGACGGCGACGCCTGCTTAGCGAACAACCTGCACAGTATCCATAACAGTACATCCAGCCGAGCATCCTCAGAGCTCCCTGCCCCAACCTCCTGCATAGTATCCTCCCAAACCTGCCAAACCTTAACATAGGAAAACCATGTCCCAGGCGCCAGAGACTTCTTTACGTATTCCCCAAGCAGGACGTCCCGAGCTCCCACATCTCCGCAGGACAGGCCAGGCCGTCCTCCTCCGCCTCCGGTGCCGCCTCCCGAAAGCGCTCCCACTGCAAGCGAGACAGCGCGTCAGCAACAACATTGTCGAGTCCCGGAATATGCCGAGCACGAAACACAATATTACACGACATGCACAAGAGGACCAATTGCCGCAACAGCTGTACCACTGGCCAGGAGGAAGCAGATAAACCATTAATAGCCTGAACCACCGCCATGTTATCCGAATTGAACACTACCCTTTTATTGGCTAACTCCGCCCCCCATAACGACACCGCCACCACAACTGGGAAAAATTCCAAAAAGGCTAGGTTCCTAATTAAAGGGCTCGCCTTCCATGCCTCCGGCCACTCCTCCGCGCACCATTTTCCAGCCAGGTACGCCCCGAACCCGACGCTACCCGATGCGTCCGTAAACAAACCCACATCCGCGGAGGATCCCACCGGATCCCGAAAAAACACTCTCCCATTAAACTCACTCAAAAACCTAGCCCAAACCCTTAAATCCTCCTTCATGTCCACCGAAACTCTGACATAATGCGACGGCTTTTTAACACCACTCGTCGCCCGTGCCAACCGCCTGCAGAACACCCTCCCCATCGGAATGACCCGACACGCAAAGTTCAAACTACCTAGCAACGATTGAAGCTCACGCAAGGTCACCTTCCTTGCCTTCTCAACCGTGACCACCAGCCGCTGAAGGGCGTGTAGCTTGTCCCTTGGCAACCTACACTCTCTCCTCACCGAGTCGATCTCCAACCCCAGAAAGCTTAGGCACGTGGTGGGCCCCACCGTCTTGTCCTCAGCCAACGGCACCCCAAATGTTTGCGCCACCCACTGAAAGGTCTGTAACACCTGACTACAGCGTTCCGTGTGAGGCGGGCCAACGCACAGAAAATCGTCGAGGTAGTGCACTATTGCACCCCCAGCCGATTCCCGCCGCACGACCCACTCCAAAAAGGTGCTAAACCTTTCGAAGTAAGCGCACGATATGGCGCAACCCATAGGCAAACACAAATCCACAAAATACCCCCCCTCGAAATAGCCCCCCAATAAGTGATGACAATCCGGGTGTATGGGAAGCAGCCGAAAAGCTGCCTCCACATCCAACTTCGCCATCAGTGCCCCCTGACCTGCTTTCCTAACCAACTCAACAGCCCTGTCGAATGACGTGTAGGAAACAGAACACAGGGCCTCATCGATATCATCATTAACCGAAGCCCCGTGTGGGTACGATAAATGATGTATCAAACGGAATTTACCCACCTCCTTCTTGGGGACTACCCCGAGTGGAGACACTCGCAAACCAACCAACGGCGGGGAAGGGAATGGCCCCGCCATTCTCCCCAATTGCACTTCCTTACATAACTTATCTCGAGCTACCCCTGGATGTTCCCCCACAGACCGCAAGTTTTTACACAACGTTCCCGAAGCCCTATCCTGAAACGGAATCCTGAAACCTTCTGTAAAACCGAGCAGCAAAAACCTCGCCACCTCCTGGTTATCGTACATTCTTAACCAAGGCAGCATCGCGCCTACCTTCACCGGTGACGCCCCCCGCTGCAGATGCAGCAGCGGATGCACCGGCGACTCCCCCTCCAACGCTCGGCTTACCCTTCCTAAAGCACCTGGAAACTCCATGATTGCCCCCGCAACCGGAGCACTCATGTTTGAATCTGCAGGACGCTCCCCACTTGCACTGGCTCTCATTGTAGAGCCAGCAAAACCCCTTCTTCTGTCCCGCCGACGCGGTACCCGAGCCCGCGCCGGCTGCTCCGAGAAAGGGGGCACTCTTCTGTGCCATCATCAGCCTCATCCACAAAGGCAGGTCCATCTGGTCCCACCGCATGGACGGATTAGCCGCTAAGCGTTGACGAAATTGTTCGTCATACTTCCACCACGCCAAACCCCCGTAGGTTCGATACGCGTCCCCAATCCCGTCTAAATAACAAAACAGCTGCGAACAGCGATCAGGGTATTTCTCCCCGATCACGCTCGCCAAAATACAAAAGGCTCTCAACCAGTTCCCAAAGGACTTGGGTATCTTCCGATACCTCCGCCTCTTTTCCTCCTCCTCCTTTTTAGCATCCTTCTTATCCTCCTCTTTCAAATCCAAAAACTCCTCCAGAGGAAGCAGGGAAAATATCTCCACAAACTCCCCTCTCCATATCTTATCCTTAATCTCCACCTTTAAGTGGCACCCCAGCGGCCCTGCAAAAGACACATGAACATTCTGCCGCGCCGCATCCGTCACCTCCCCGCAGAGATCGACAAGATCTCCTTCCCCACCAGTCAGTCCCTGACCCGGTTTCGTGTTGGCCTCACCCCCTTTCAGCGCTGCGGCCGCTGCGGCCTTCGACCCCGCCTCCCGACCGCCATCCGCGCCCCA